>NW_020655294.1:2335257-2404475 GCF_003589595.1 Hyposmocoma kahamanoa
CTTCAAGGCAAGTGAACCTTTTAAGAAGCCTTCAAGGCAAGTGAACCCATTTGACTGCGTTTAACTTAATCTCTTTTTTGTAAAGAGAGACTATACTCAAGTAAAGTATGTAGATCATTTTTTTAAATGTACAGTCCAAGACAGTTAACAAACAAATTTGCTCACGCAAAAGCATCCGATGCGTGTAATCTTTAACAGATTATTAGGTAAGCATAATAATCTGTTAAAGTTTACACGCATCGCATTCAGAATTGATGATACGCCATAAAACATACAACACATTTATGCATACCACATTGCTTATTGCAACATGCTACATGTTTTTCCATTAATCATTTCCAGGGACTTCGGACAATGTCATCTTTTGCGCAGCGATGGTAGAAACTCTGAGTAAATTATCGCGGCGTTCGCAAAAACTCAGGCACAACGTCATATTTTTATTCAACGGTGCTGAAGAAATGGCTCTACATGTAAGTTTTTTGGACATTCATGTGTTTATCTAATGTTATATATTTAAAAGAAAGATGGCTCGATAATGAAAGAGGTTGACATGTTAACAGTAGCTACTGGAATACATTAACTTTCGGAAAGCTCATAAAAAATTAATTAAATTTAAGTATTTTTTAAAAATCTATTTGATTTCTGGACATTAAATGGTTATCTGTACCTGGGTTAGTATCTGTGTATCCATATTTTCTAAGTAGAGAGTAACTGAGAGAACGAAACCCTCCAAAACTCTGGCATTCATATCCTATAGATTAGACGAATAGCCTTCGATATCAACCTATAACGACTTGCCCCCAAGAAGTCCACTATCCAGTTACAAAGCCCGGTAGCAATTCCGTACAATGGATGTTTGCCAATGTGGCTTTTGTGCCAAATTTTGTCAAATGCGTTTGAAATATCGAGGGACACTGCAAGGGCTTTGTCTCGTGTATCAATAGCGTCTTTCTATAAATGAGGCCCTTTTACACAATGTTTTACTCATATTTAATTATTTTACAGGGTAGCCATGCTTTTCTGCAACACGAATGGGCTAAAGGTGTGACTAACGTGGTGAATTTAGACTCTGCCGGTATGAACGGAAAACCAATTATTTTTCAGGTACGGGTAGTAAAATCATTGAAACTTTGGTATAAATTGTTTGATTCTCAATGCTGCTACATCATCATCTTCATAAAATTCGAGAAACCTAAAGATTTAAACTAGGTACTGATTTTTAGAATTCTGCTGAACTGACGTATGTACGTGGGGTGCACTATAAGTTTCCGGAATGAATAAGAAAAAAATATTATAAATGGTCAGAAATGAATTTATTGTATCTCAAAATATTATCTGTTAGCGTGAATCCACTTTTTCACACGAATGAACCAATTTTGAAAATATTTATGCTATTCATCCGTGACAATCTCTGAAACATATTTTTCATACTCTTCGACAGCCTCTTCAGGTGATGAAAATCGTTGAGCGCGTAACTGGTTCTTAATGTTTGGAAATAAATGAAAGTCACAAGGTGTCAGGTCAGGACTGTACGCGGGATGACTCACAAGGTCAACTTTATTCACCTTCAAAAATTCATTCGTCTGTCTGGCCGAATGAGAACTGGCATTATTGTGGTGCAATATGACACGGCGTTTACGGTTATTTTTACGGAGTTTGTCAATAACTTCCAGCAAACAAATCGTCGTGTACCGATCACTATTCACGGTACAACGATTCTCCAAAGCAACAGTAGCCACGTGTCCAGTTTTATTAAAAAAAGAAGCAATCATAGCGCCACTTTGGTTGGTTTCGGCTCATCTCGAAAGACCCGTACGCTTTGCTGCTTTGTTTTGGGATCGTAACTATAAATTCATGTTACGTCACCTGTTACTGTGTCCCATACCAAATTTGACGCCCCTTCGTTGAATCTGGTAAGCATGGCATTGCACCAAGTGACGCGATCCGTTTTTTGAGCCTCAGTCTAATTGTGTGGGATCCACCGGGAGCACAGCCTTTTCACACTCAAATGTTTGTGTAGTATTGATTATATTTGACTCATGCCTATGCCTAAAGATGCCGAATCTTACGGTCTGTCACATGCCTGTCTGTTTTGATCATACGGCGCGCAGCATCGATATTTTTGTAGGTCACAGCAGTGGACGGGCGACCATCACGAAATTCGTCACTAAGATTCACACGATCGCAGTTGATCTCTGCAAACCAGCTATATAAATAGTCGTCTTGCATGGTGCTTCATCGCCAAAAGCAGTTTGAAGCCAAGCGAAGCTCCGCTGAGCTGTTGTGAGCCAAAGAGTTCCATTTTCAAATGTTGTAATTACTTTTTAAATATTGTTTGTGTAAGTGGCCAGTTCCGGAAACTTATAGTGCTCCCTATGTGCCTACATAAAACAAGAATTGATATTTGTGAAAAGTCACATTATTCGAATCACTTCAAAATTTAGTAGCAGTAGAGCTCCTTGTGAAAGAGTTCGTCCAAAGAAGTACTGCCACCTTACAGCAGCAGTAATGTGAGCATTACTCGTTCCGGTTATGAAGGGTAAGTGCTGGTAAAATTACAGGCACATGAGTCTTGTTAACTTATGTCTCAGGGTGACGGGCACAGTGACAGTGCCCCTCAAATCTTTGTGATTCAAAGCACTGAGCGGTACTGCAACTGTTATGGACAGGCGACTTATTTGTCCCGTCACTTGGTCACAAAACTCCCAAACGAGTGCTCGTAGAGCACACCGTTTCTTTAAGGGAATAATTCTTCCATACCTAATTTCTAATGTTTCGATGGCATAAACAAACATTCATTTTTATAAAAAAATACTTGTTTCAAAGTATTCTTCTTCCTAGCTTCGCGTTTATATTTGTGAGAACCAGTAGGTTTTAAAAATTAATAAAAATTACCCATTTATATTGGTTTTTCCCAGGCGTCAGACACTCGACTGTTGAGCATATACAAGCGCGTAGTGAACCGTCCGAACGCCCAAAGCATAGGAGAGTTCATGTTTGCAAACGGCATCATTCCCTCCGACACAGATTTTAGGATTTGGAGGGATTTTGGAAATTTTCATGGTAAGAACAAATACTTGATAAGAATAAGTAGTGAAATACAATGCAGTGGACCTCGCATAGATATATAAATGTTTAAAATTGACAATAGAATGGGAAATTTTAGTGCTATTAATAAGTGGTTGTTAAATAGTAGATAATTGTTTATAATTATATCATTGGAAATAGCTTAACAGGAACTTAAATTTATTGTATGACAGCAATGTTGTAATATGTTTAGGAAGATGTTGTGTCATTTTTTATGTTTATAATAATATGAAACTATTTCTTTTCGCTTTTTGCATCATAATATCGTTTAATGGCACAAGAGACTTAATGTGTCTTGTCCCGTTTTTCCCGTCCCGAGGTTTGTATACCATAAAAATAATAATGTTTACAAGTTTAGCAGTCATTGTGACTGTGTCTATATTGTCCGTTATATTGTCTGCATTGAGTATACATGCAGTTCTCTTCTTGCAACCAATAATTATCTCGAAGTGAATCATTCTCAAGCATTCTCGACGCATTACAATCTTGCATCCATTTCCAGGACTCGACATCGCCTTCATGAAGTGGGGCCACGTGTACCACACGCGCTACGATCACCATGACATGTTGAAGACCGGCGTGATCCAGAATGCCGGCAACATGCTACTGGCACTCGTGCCCGCGGTCGCGGGCGACGCGGAGCTAGAGACTAAAGTCAGTATTCTGGCGGACGCTGGGGCAATAGGCGTACATTCTATTACTGTTTAGTTCAAATATGAACGTTAATAAACTCGAGTTCCTAAAGACACTAAATAGAACATAAATGAAATATTTCACTTTCTGAAAATCCACCCGGTTGAAAGGCTTTTCAATATCTAGAGTGCCACAAGTCAGGAGTGAGTTAGGCATTGGAATTCTTTTAAATTATTGTAAGTCTTGGCTTCATCAAGCGGCAGTCTAAGTTTTTTGACCATCGACAGGCAATTTGTAATTTATATAACGCCTTTGTTCGAAGTAAATTGGAAGATACGTGCGCAGTGTGGGATCCCCACAATAAACTCTATATAGCAATGTTAGAACGAATCCAGAAATAATTTTTGAGGTATTTGTATAGTAAACTTTATGGGTACTATCCTTATATGTATAGATCGCTTGAGATCAGGCGAAAACTGGCGCTACTAAAATATATTTTCAACCTAATAAGAGGATGTATAATTACACCGTCCTCTATTGGCTCAAATTCTTTTTTATCCCGCCAATCTCACGCTACGTCCTTCGACAGCGCAAATACCCTCTATTCAATTTTCATTTGACCCGCACAGTGACACTAATACGCACACCATTCTTCGAAGCATTGTCCATAATTGAATCACTAAGCAAAACTGAATCAAAATTTCTAACATTCGCTGGTTACTATTTGGAGGCGGTCACCGCCCAAAGCTCTGTGATCCAAATTCCGCATCCTATCTTTGGCCGGTGATCGACTCAACCTTTTTTGCAACCTTTTTTGTGACTATGACTTACATGTTATAAGTTATAAGTACTGTAAGTGTAA
This sequence comes from Hyposmocoma kahamanoa, assembly GCF_003589595.1. NCBI lineage: Eukaryota > Metazoa > Arthropoda > Insecta > Lepidoptera > Cosmopterigidae > Hyposmocoma > Hyposmocoma kahamanoa. Next base: position 2,339,840 of record NW_020655294.1, read on the forward strand.
GTTGTACAAATAAATAAATAAATAAACAGTTGTCCTAATGTAAGTTTGACCTATTCTTAGATCGAGCCGTCTGCAGTCGTGTACTTCGATTTCCTAAACTGGTTCCTGGTGTCGTACTCGTTCGGAGCGTCGGTGGCCGTGGACCTGCTGGTGGCAATTTTTGGCGGCCTCAGTGTCGCCTACTACGTGTGGGTCGTCGGTCCAAGTGAGCTAGTATGCTTTTGCTGCCTAATTCGAGGTCAAGGTGTGATTTCTAAGATGTGATGACGACGGTGCACCTAGGACGTTGAAAGCAAAGTATGAGGTCCAACTAAATCAATAAAAACCGTTTCAACTTCACACATCGTTAAAAAAAAATCATAGTTCCAAGCATATTTGGTTTCATGTTACCATTGAAAATTTTTCAGCTTGTTTTGTTTATTTTGTATAATAACATCTCAGCAAAAATTCAACACGGCGAACGTCGCCCGACATCTATGTAAAACAGTACTTCTTCTTAACCTATCGACAGCATACACTGTAAAGCTTGCTATTGCCGGTTGTGGAACACCGGCGAATAATACGTAACATAATAGCGAATATAGAATAGCACCTCTTTCTGTATTAGTAACACATCACATAATCATTAGGTTGTTAGCATGACTGGCTGGAATTTATTATCAAATTTCAGGTATTGCAACGGTTCAAGAACTTCTGTTTACGGTATTAGGACGATTACTCTCAATGTTGGCCGGAATGCTGGTCGTTACCATTTTTGTGCCCATCATGGTCGCCACTACCGTTCAACTTAGGTAATATTATTTTTAATTTTTTAATTTTATAATATCAAGTGATGGCACGAAAAAGTCGTGCATCTGATGGTAAGCTACACGCTTGTCCATAACAGTTGCAGTGCCACTCAGAGCTTTAAATCGCAAAGATCCGAGGGGCACTGCCACTGTGCCCGTTACCCTGAGACATAAGTTGACAAGTGCCATGTGCCTTATTTTCATCAAAATAATCTACTCCAAATGCATGCTTATAAATAGCTATAACATATTTCATTTTCTTAGGTAGAATACACGAATCAAAGTATCCAATCTTGTTGGCAAGCAAATATTATGTGCTGCATACTACAGTATGCAATTCATAATCACGCAATACAAAATTACATTTTATGAGGATTGTGTTTACTACCATTTGTACCATTTTTTTTTTTAGTTACCATTGTAAGTATACATTTTTTTCCTTGATAATAAATGTAGCGGGTAATCGCACCAATTAGCTGGTCTCAAATCAGGAAACGTCTTGTACTATGAGTACCAAAGTAACGGATATCCGTGGCACTGTCCAGAACATCCAAACCAGACAAAATGTACATGAGGCACCTAAACTGATACAATCGAGAAATGAAGTCAGAACCTGTCAGAGTGTTCAACTGTGTACTGTAGTCTAGGCTCTACTCTATGAGTAGAATTGCTGGCTGAATATAGCTAGTGAATATAGTTTTTGTATTTAGAATGCTTTTGAAGGATTGAAATAAGAAAACAGAAGGTTTTGACATATATTACATCCTAACCTGAAAGTGAAATATGTAAAAAATGTGAAATAAACCAAATCTTTGAAGTTAATCCCAGTTTATATTCTTAGATGTACCTCTCGCTACGCATTAGAGCTACGACCCAGTTACAGTACTCACCGACTTCGACAATCAAATTAAATTCAGTATGAAACAGTCCGTGCCCAGCAAAGAGCCGACAGACTATGATCGGAAGTAAATGAATCTCCTAACGTCCAGGTACTTGGCGCAAGCTTGGTTGGTGGTCCCTATCTACTGGCTGCCGTACGTCATCACGGCCGTCTGCGTCGCACAGGTTTTTGACGCCTGGAGAACCAAGAAGGTATCACTTGATATTTTATTATGTTGCGGACACGATAACGTGAATAATTTTGTGAAAGGACTCTATAATTTCAAAATGCGAATGGTGGAGTTTGTGTAACTACTCAGAATCTCCTCACATGACTGCTGCCATGTCCTTCATCACCGCGCGTAACATAACCGACATCATACTAAAGCATTTTAGTCAATGTGGATGATTTTTTATACATTTTATTAATGAAAATATTATTTTTTCTATTATTGTTTCTCTCCACCGTCTGCAGTACATAATATATTCGCTGTCTTCCTCTCCATGCTCTTTGTAAACTGCCAATAACAATACATTTTTGGTATGATCCGTAATATACTCGATGTTCATTAAATGTAACTAAATTTCATTTTTTTAGTGTAGCTTCAACCGCTGTATCCGTGCAATGCAAGCCCAAGCAGCAACAAGATTGATTCTAGCTGTCATACTAATTATTATGACATGCATACCAAATACTATGACAGTGCGGTACTTTGTCACTGTGCCTTTGTTCATCATTTCGGTCATGTCTCTGGCGTCTTTGACCGTCATCAGATACGTTAGACTGGAAGGTACGTAATAGATACTATAACATCATCATAACCCCCTTTATTATCGTTCTGTATGTTGACATTAATATTATATATAATAAAATATCGAGTTCTTAGATTTTCGCGATTGTTATACATAGGAAATGAATAAATGGTTTGTTTGAAAAAACAAATATATACGATTTAAATCCGGAAAAATAGTTTCATTTCCTGTATATAATAAAATACTTTTCAACAAAATTGTAACTACTTCCACGAATGTTTAAGGAAGATTTGTAAAAAGTGTTTTTACAAATCTTAGTTTGTTTTCCCGTTCTGATTGGTTTATCCATAAACATTACAAAATTATTGGTGGCATTCACCTTATCTCCTTTGAAACTGGAATTAGCGAAGAAAGAACGCTAGTAGGTACATAAATATCATTGATGACGAACTTGTATGATCTCTTACAGAATTACGGAATTCTCAAATACGCGGTAATATCCAATTCTCCTTTATTATTTGCAGCCATGTCGTAATAATCGAACTAACGCCCACGCTCTGAGTGTGTTTAATTATTATGTTTAAAAAAGACTCAATGGCGTGGGGAGACGAATTATGGTCTCCTACACGCTTTCTCCCAACCGTGCTTTGACGTTTCATCTTAAATTCAAATTTACTGGGTCGGGCTGCTAACCATGTAACTCGGCTAACTTTTAAGCCATGATGGCGGGAGAGCCAAATCAGGTTGTTTTCACGAAGCACCTTGACGTTTTCCCAGCATGGCAGCACCTGCTGATGGAGACGCTGTGGTCGCTGCCATCTACGATGTTCATATTGACGCTGGCGCTGCGTTTTTGCGCGATGATGCTGCCGGTCATGGGGCGCAACGCATCTGACACGCCCGACTACCTAGTTGCGATCATCAACACGGGCATTGCCGTCATCGTCCTGTACACTATCGTGAGTCTTTGTTCTTTTCCAGTGCAGACTGGAAGTGTACTGTTACTTCTAGGATCCCTTGAAACATAAAATAATATAATTTATTATAATGCCACTAAAATAATAAAATACTCTGTTGCAAAACAGTGCCCTAGCGGGTCTTTAAACAAAAGCAATTGTCTTGTTTTAGATTTGGAACCAGCTTCAAATTCGTAGGTATCTTTGGTATAATAAAGTATATGTAAAAAATGTTTTATCACATGAATAATATACAAATAATACTAAGTATAAAAACAAATTATGTACATGTGAAAGGACTATGACCGGTGCAATATAGAGGCATGCCCTAACCTTAAATTGGCGTGTCCATAAGTTACACATGGCGCACTATAAAGCACATAAGACCTAAATTCTGAATTGATTGGCAGCGGATTTTTATATATTTAGTAATAAAAAAAACGACATTTCCTATAACTGTCTAATTATAATCGAACAAACTTGCATAATTACACTCCATATAATATGTATGTATAAGTATGTTGCAAAAAAGTACCCCTCTGCGCATCAGCTTCCAGCTGCGCTTCAGTAGAGGAAGCTGTTCCGCCTAGTTGTGAAAACTCCGAAATTTTTTCCTTGAAAACAACGTAGGTACCTACCTATTTATATTGCAACTCACACTTTTGGCAACACTGGGCAATATGTTTAAAATAAACTGCAATCTGTACCCTCCGGGGTTTCAACCATGTTTTAATTAAGCCAGGTTTAATGCCCAAAGTATTTACTACTAAATATTTGTTGTAAATCGTGTTTCGTTCTTGAATGATAATATATTATTACAAAATGTTTAATGCTTTCTGATCTATATGATTCGATTTGCCTTTCTATTGCATTGATTCGCTTGAAAATTGCATTGAAATAAATCCATACAAAAAAATCGTTCGATCGCATGCATCGATTCAAGGAATCGATTTTCGTAAAAATCGAATCATAATGTAAATCCTTAGTAGTGAAAATCCACAGATTTGTAAGGTAGGTATTCTGACGGATGCTTCTATTTCAACTAAAAAAGATTTTTTATATCGAAATTTGTAATATATATGGAATTGTAGAAAATTCCGTATTCGCCGTTTTGCCCACGATTTTTGGCAGAAACGGATTATAACTCGGTGCTTTGGGAAAAAAACCCGTTTAAAATCCAGGCGGGTTGATTTGGTTTTAACCCACTGCCCACCTCTCGTCGCCAATTAATACTGAACCGGAATTGCAACTGAACTACAAATATTATCGAGGTTTTTGCGATTGTTACACATAGGAAATGAAACTGTTTTCCAGATTTAAATCGCGTATATTTATTTTTTCAAACAAACCAACGTTTCGTGCCCTTTACATGTCCCATGGTCACGGTTGACTGAGGTGCTAAAGTCATCAACCAGTTATGTCTAATATTAATGCAAACCACCGTAATTTTTCACTATAGTTACAAAAGTTACTAATTAATACCTTATTTTTAATTTTAAAACGTAATGTAGCATAAATTGGAATGTTACTTTGTACCTGTAAAGGGTCCGAAACGTCGATTTGTTTGAAAAAACAAATATACGCGATTTAAATCCGGAAAAATAGTTTCATTTCCTATACAATTTTTTTTCATTCAAAGTAAACTACTGCTTTGACGGTTTCTAGACTATATTATCAAAAAATTTGTTTTAATGAATAAAGGATATTTAAAATATGAATTTACTGGACATGCTTAGTAAGATGAGAGCAGTAAGGGCAGTACAGTAACTAATTTCATTCTTAGAACCTTTTTAAACATTTTGCTTATATGGCCTTATTACACAAAGGGTGCAAATTAATTAAAACCTAATATAGTGTGTAAAATTGATGAATTAGGATTTAATTGATATATCATTCAAGTGTTCAAGTTAATAGGTTTTACTAATTCTCCAATGTTTGTTTCAGTCGGGCATCGAACTGCTATTCTCACGCAAGCACCTGTGGATTGTAGTGGCGCCCGTAGCCATCGCCTGCATAGTGCTCATGTTCATTCCTTTCAGTCCGTACCAGGACGAGGGGCCATCCGTGCAAAGGCATTACTGGTTTGTGAGTATCGCGAGTTTAATACATTCTACTTAGGAGCGCCATACACGTTACCTACATTAACAACTCTGCCATTGCACAGTCGTAACTTGAAGTCGAGCCTTAGATTGCATTCATAAGTAAATGAGTCAAACCGTAACACATGACACGCGCGGTGTGTTACCGCTAGTGTTGGGTCATAAAAAGATTTCCATTTTGAAAAAATCATAAATTTCAGAAAAATATATTTTTCAGAAAAAAATAGTTTTCAGAAAAATAAATATTTTTCCGGATATTTTTCCTTTAATTTTCCATATTTCCGTTTGACGTTGAAACCTGTCGAAATATGAAGTTACTGAATGAAAACGATAGGTCCATTAAAAAAGTTTTTTTTCGAAGTTGTGAAATTATATTAAATTTCGTTTTTTTAAGTACTTTATTTTATAATTCACGCTAAATAAAACTTCAAAAGATATTTCTAAACGTAAAACATAACATATGAGCTTTTGAAATTATATTTTTCCAATTTTTCCTGAACTTTCCGGAAAAATTTCCATCATTTCAAATTTTTCGAAAAGTTACCCAACAGTAGATATTACCACTAATTAACGAACTTAATATTAAACTTAAGGGCTATAATACGGACCCATGTTCCCTAAAGAGCTTGTGGCGGGCGTTGGCAACCAATGTTTAACAGAATTTCAATATCTTTTCCCAGCACTCGGAAATAATATCGTACAATTACAACAACATGGAAACAGAACGCGTAGCTGGTATCGTTGTGACGAAGCACGACACGTACTCCACCTCGAGGGTGCTTCCCGCACTGAGTGAGAAAGGCATTAATTTGGAGTATCGATTGGACTTCCGCGAAGACTGTGAACGTTATGTACATTGCAATTTGCCGCTCTTTGGCGTGTGGTTCGAGCCTCTGTGAGTTTATTTTTCTGTTGGTTTTGCTTACTTAGCTCAAGTCAGCGGAGACCGTCGTTACAGTACACTGTGTCACAAGGGCGGTAAGTAGACAATTACGAACAGAGGGACAGATTCATAATTCGTTTGTAAATGCTGCTCTGCTCGTTTGACATAATAGTACATTGTGTACTAAGGACGGTAATAAAGGGATTTTGGAGTCGAGGTTCGTTATTCCAGTCCCGCCCGTGAAACAGACAATGTTTTTCATCACACTTGCACGTAAATATGATGTATGATTGCATGCAGGCTAACTTGACTATAATGCCCCAAATAAAAACCTCGGGCCTTTTTTCATCTCACTATCGACTATGGCTGTATTGAAAAATGTAGGGAATGTTTTTCGTCGCTCTTGCGAGGAATTTAAGAAAAAGGCATATTCGAACCCTTGATTTGTAATAAGGCCACTAAACTTGTGATCATACGTCATAAGTGTTTTTATCACAAGAAAGTTATAAAAATAATAGGAACAAATTATATATATGTGAAATTTTATAATCACTTATGTATCATAAAAAGTTATCTAACAATTTCGTTCCAAGAATCTATATATCTCTTTAAAAGTTATCATTTTGCAGATGGCCTTATTACACTATTACCAAGGATGTGAATAGAAAATAATTAAAACGCTATAATTTAATCGTGCTATTGTTACATTTACAAAATGTCAAGCATGTCGGAAAAATCTTATATAAAGAATAATATTTTTTAAGCATTAAAACGCCTTTGACTTTGCGTATCTATGAAACAATATTTTAATATTATCTATGCTATGACTATGTCTTCTTGACTATATCTTTTAAAAAGTTAAATAAAGCCTACTTTTAATAAATAAAATCAAAAAGTTTTGGGGTCTCGGCTCAAACTTGGCGCGAGGCGGCGGCGCGACGTTAGTGCCCGCTAGTAAGAAATTAGTGTCAAGATAGAGGAGAAGAATGAGATGAATGAGAGTGAGTGAATGGGAGAAAGGAGACGGAGCGGTGACAGGCAGCGTTTGCACGTTTAGATTTTGTTTGCTTTATCCGAATATGAAAACATTATATCTAATAAAAGAAATGTGGTTAGTTGTTTATAAAAGACAGTAGCAGTAGATCCCCTTGTGAAAGAATTCGTCCAGGGAAGTATACTGCCATCATGCCTATTTCTGCCGCCAAACAGTAATGTGAGCATTACTGAGTTCCTTCAAAACCTCTCAGAACTCAGTGTAAGGTTTTGATTAGCGCCTAAGGGTGCTGGTGAAATTACAGGCACATGGGACTTATCAACTTATGTCTCAGGGTGACAGGCGCAATGGCAATATCTACTTATCCCTCAGATCTTTGCGATTTAAAGCTCTGTGTGGCACTGCAACTGCTATGGACAGGCGTGTCATTTAACACCAGGCGCACGACTTGTCACTTGGTATAATAAAAAAAATGCAGATCATCTTAGAATTGAATATTTAAAGACGTGGAGCCTCCGACCGTTTATGTATATTATTATTGAATATAGATATTAACGCCAATTAATTGATGGGTGCAGAGTGGACAGCTTGTTCATGTACACGGGTCCACCGGCGCCGTTCGAGCCCGATAACACGATCAGTCTCAGCAGCAGGATTTGCAACGGAAATGTCTGCACCTTCGACTTCATTATGATCGGTAAGAACTTTTTTGAGCATCGTCTTCAGAAAAGAGTATCACATTTAGCAGCAGATTGGAGATGTATCTAACCTTACAGAAACATTGTATTTATACTCATAGCAAACTCAGAAAGTGTAGATTGAAATGTACAACCACACCAATTGCTTGGTCTCAAACTCGGGAATACCCTGTATTATGAGTACCTTCCACAGCAACGGAATTCACTATGAGGCACTTCTCAGAATACTCAGATCAGAATCAATTTAAAAGTTTCCCAAATTGGTCCTACCGAGTACCGAACCCGGGACTACCGCATCCAGCGCTCATCACAATGTAAACCGTTAGAGCACCGAGGTCGAGTCAATGGAAGAGCTAATAATAATTATGTTGTTCTTATCGAAAGAATTAAATTTCACCCCGTATAAGAGACACTACAATTATAGGTATATTTTTAGCCGACTTCAAAAAAGGAGGAGGTTTGTCAATTCGACTATATTTTCCTTTTCGTATGTATGTTACATGATAGTTTGTGAAAGAGGGTACCTCAACAGTGGTCTCATTTAAATTTAAAGAAAATATTCCACCTCTAAGGGTGGCAAACTAGGGGTGAATTACTTTTGAGGTTGGTTTGTTTAGTACTCTCTACTGAAATTATTCAATGCCAATAATTCGAATGATTCCAGGCCCAGACCACAACTCGTTAACGATCTGGCCTCGCGAGAACGTCAACTTGACTTCATGGACTTTCGACTCTCCGGTCAAGTCGTCATACATACAAAACGATCGCCCTGTCTATATAATATACCATTCAATAGCTACTTACAGTGAAGTGTTTGCACCAATGCAGTTTAGTGTTACAGTATCAGTAAGTATAATTTGTAGTATAGGTATCTAAGCTGTAAAACGAAACAACGTTCAAACGTTCTTTTGTCTTAATTCATGCTATGCATTATGTACACTTTAGCAGCAGTACCCAGAGCTGGTTGTGAAAGTGTTCGTCCGGGGAAGTAGGTACTGTACCATACCTATTTCTGCCGTCAAGCAGTGATGTTAGCATTACTGCGATCCAGTTTTGAAGGGTAAGGGTGGCCATGGGACTTGTCAACGATGTCTCAGGGTGACGAGTGCAGTGGCAGTGCCCCTCAGATCTTCGCGATTTAAAGCTCTCAGCGGCACTGCAACTGTTATGGACATTGGACAAGCGGTCGCTTACCTCCTGACACCACGACTTGTTCGTCCCGTTACAAAATCATGACATCAGACTGAGGGTTCGTGTTATTTTCTTTAGCTGATTGATGGGACTCCATGTCAACGATTTGATACGGTTGATCTAATAAAGCCCTCACCTCGTGGTCCGCTTATTTTTGCTAAATAACTTTTTATTGCCCGACTGCGGAAGGGTCATGTTTTTAAGTGTATGTATGTATGTCTATTTCTTTTTGACGTTGTTCCCACAGCTTAAATGGTTTGATGGATGACATATGAGGTGTCGTTAGAGCCACTGCAGTTTTGTTCACTTTACAGGGTTTTGTCTTACTACAGGGTAAACGAGTGTTTTCAATAAGAATTGGATGTGACTGAGAGAATATATAATAATATTTTATTAAATAAATAATTTTTTCTAAACTGGCCGGTGGGGTACTTTTATACAGTAGTGAGTGGGGCAGTTTGGTACGTATCAAAGTGCTTATATTAGTTATTTTGTAGAAAAAATATTGTAATGTATAAAAACTGTTTCAACAAGTTATGGTAAAGAGGTGAACTAGTGACATTTTCCGCTATAGTCAGCTCTTCCGCCTGTATTCCTACTTCCAAGACTACATTACAAAGAACACTTTACAAATGGTGCCCTAGAAAGAAGTCTTGATCTAGCAAGTGCGGAGGCACATATAGCGGCATACTTTATGAACAGTTCACCTAGTGCTGATAATAGGTGGCAACCAGGAATGGCACACTACGTCGATTCACACATTCTAAGTGCCCCAAGCGATGTATCAGAGTACCCCACAGGTAAGGCAGAATTGGACAGTTCCCATTTTTTGTACAAATTAAAATTTTCAATTATTCAATACTATTTATGAAAGAAAAGATTAAATTAGTAATGTTTATTAGTTACGTCATCAATTAGGTAGAAAAATATTCATTATAATTTCATTTATTAGCCCAAAATTAAAGTTAAAAAACATAGTGTACGAATCTGCCGCGCTTCCCCCTACGATCATTCAATCAATATTTTTGCGAAATGTTCTTTACCATTAACGGCATAATGCTATAATTTTTACGAAAAAGAATATTTACTGTTTCTATTCCCAGGTTCCTACGTCTGCGCAATCTCAGCCCATTATGGACGTTGTGCTCCACTCGCATCTGATCGATCACCCCGAAGAGTTCACTCAGGAGTATAGCAATATCTTAAACGCTGTGCCCAAGTATTTCAACATTGCTAGCTTCCTCAGCAGGCGTAAAAATTACATCTTCTAAAAACTGTACGTCGAATGGATTAGGTCGCATGCGCTATTCAGATTAATGTTTAAATTCTAAAAATTGTAGATGCCAGCTGCCGGGTAACATGGCTCGACGTTGCGGGAACAAACGGGTTTCTTTCAAATTCAGTGAAGCTATATTGTCACACTGTAAAAAATGAACTCCTATTGTGTCACTTACTTAAACAAAACATTTCCCAAGGTAATTTGTTGATAAACTATTCATCATCATTCAGCCATACGACGCCCACTGTTGGGCATAGGCCTCCCCCAACGATCGGTCCTGCGCTGCCCGCATCCATCGGCTTCCCGTGACCTTTACCAGATCGTCAGTGCACCTTGTGGGGGGCCTACCCACTGAGCGTCGTCCGGTGTGCGGTCGCCATTGAAGAACCTTTCCGCCCCAATGGCCATCGGTTCTCCTAGCAATGTGCCCCGCCCACTGTCACTTTAGCTGAGCAATTCTTTGATTTCCTCATTTCTGATTCTATCACGTAGGGAAATACCGAAAATCGCCGACCATCGCTCTCTCCATTGCCCGCAGACTGACCTTGAGCCTTTGTATGAGGCCCATAAACCTCTATTTATTTATATTAAACTTATTTTTAAGCTTTGTAATGTATTAAATTGGATAATCATTTAAAACACTCATTACTTTGCAATAATTCATTTTCATTTTTTCTTACGTGTACAATTAGTCTCGTAAATACATATCTATTGATGATTATGATGCTATTTATTAGATTATAAGATATATTTATCTTACCAGATGATCAATTAATAAATATAATCCATCTTAACATACTTTATACTCGCACGGTCTATCAGTGCGGGAATTCACATGGTGGCGGGTCCACACAATGGATCACGGAAACCAAGCGCGGGTCCCGCTTCGGGCAGCGGATATCCTCATAATTATTACATTATATTAATATTAAAATAGTAGTTTCTAAACATCTGACGTGTGTTTTAATGCCTAATTATGTACAGTTACATACAATAAGATTTACACACTTATTATAAGCTCTTTGTGATATGTTCAGGAACCGCATGTTACGACTGGCGAAATGGCGGCAAATAAAAACTTTTCTCACGCATGTCACACACCCGTAGTTTTTATTTTTAATTCATCGATAAACTAGAATCGGCCCCAACTATCATATCATTCGATATCAAGTAACGCGTGAAATTGTCAAAATTGTTTACTATTGACATTTCATTTCGAATAAAACTTCATCTCAACTGATATTAGAATTGAGGTCCAATTATATTGTTTTATTTTTCAGAGATGTTCGAAATTTGAATGTAATAATAACATCGAATTCGATGTTATTACGAAGCAATAATAACATTTTCACAGATAAGAAATTTGTTCTAACAAAACAGTTTATCTTTATGCTGGTCGTAATTTGCGGTTTTTGAACACATAGAAAGTTTGTGATAGGTGTGTAGATAAAGTAATATTGTTTGATGGACAGCAATACTAATGCATCCTTGAATATCGATTATTGCATAGGTAGGTGCTGTACAGTGTTTTTGGGGCAACTGATTTTTTAAATTTAATTCTCTTGAATTTCGGGAACCGCTGTTCTTATATACGATAATATTATGTGGATAACTCTTTCGATATTGCAACTAGTTGTCGAGGACTATCAATAGTTGTGCGTGAATTTATGAATATTGTTTGGTCATATGTAATTCATAGGTATCTTTATTTTTAACATTTAAGGGCGTCTTCAAATTAGGCGTCTGCGGCGCTTCAGTAATTGTTAGTTCACGAAGGACGCGTTCATGTCGTAACGTTTTATTTATCACTGACGACTATCACGACTATCTGTCGTGACTGTGTCGTGGACGTTTCTTTTATCGTTGAATGACTGTCGTGTCTAGCTGTTCCCACTAGATCGTAATGACAATTTGTCGGTTCACGGCAATCGCCTGACCGTTGGCACGACGGAATCGTTTGAATCTGCGATTATCCGTGTCGTCACGTTTTTATCGTGACATTTTATTTCTCGTCAAGACGACTTCTAGCTATTCCCATTGTCACGACAGTTCGTCGTCATATCGTCAAAAAAGTCGTGAACGACAGTTAATCGTGTTGTACTATATCGTCGCTTATATGCTAAGCCGCCGCATCACAAAAAAATTCCAAAATGTTTTTTATTGCAAAAATATGTTTAAAAACGGTGAAACTTTAATACTACACGAAGACACCAGCATTATAAACAACGGAATTACCCAAATGCCTGTTTGGCATTCTGCACTTTCGTGGCTAACTTTTGAGTTAAATAGTCCTTTTGTGAGTTGTATCTGTGTTTACAAATTTATAGAACCTTAAAATACGCATCTTTTGAGTATAAATACATGGATATTTAAAACAATATTAAAATGTTAAAAAATGAGGTCGCAAACTTTGATCGCCTCTCCTGTAAAAAAGTGAACTTTTGACATGCTGCCGTTTAGTATTTAAGCGACGATATTTGAACAACTCCGTTTAAATATACACGCCACGACACTAAACTGCATGACTATCTGTCGTCACGACATAATGGGAACACGCCCTAACTGTGACTGCAAAAGTGGCGCGCGCGTCACGAGTGGCATATGCATGGCATAATGAACTCTATGGTCTATTGCGTAAAGTACAAACTAGATACGAGCCAATATCTTCCGCGGAATGCGCGAGCTTCTCGAGCATGCGCAATATAAATTGAGCCCAAGCGTTTAATTTGAAGGCGATCTAATAAGGCTTAATTGTCATTGAATGGAATGGAATTGGAATGGAAGCAATTTGTAACCATAGCTTATTCAATTTTATGTAGAATTCTTCGCGTACTCTCGGGTATCGTATCTACTTTGATTACGTTACGTACTACCATTCCGTTTGGCAGTAATGTAAATTGAGTGTAAAGGTGATTCTGCCCTCGTTATATTTTCATTTCGGTAAGTTTGAGACATTGATACAGAGGCGGTTGTAGATCTCGTTTCAACCCCAGATATGTTAATAACGCTATTTCGCTAAATAAGTCATTATGTTAGTTACGAAGAGGGTAAGATTGATGTGCAGGTCTGTATTTATTTGTTACAAGAGTTAATTTTAAGGTCTTGGCTTGCAGTGGAAATAAAACAATAAATAATATTTCAAGTTTTTATTTTATCTTTTGTCAATATAAAAACCAGTCGGATACGGGCGTAAAATATTCATAAAATATTTTAAACTCGTGCTAAATTAAAACAAAATTCTCTTAGTTCTAATATAATACATATTTACAGGGTAATAAAAATAAATAAATAACAAACATCATACATAATGAGTAAAACACAGTATAAATTAACTGTTCATTTTATTTGAGATCGGCAAAAGTGTGATTCTTAACAAAAACAAAAGGTTAAATAAACAATCCTTTACTATACGTACAGCGTTTATTACACACACATAGAACTAAAAAAATCTTCGTGTTACATTAAAACCATAACCAATAACTCAAGATAACTGCTAATCTCCATACCACAGATCGTAACTCTGAAAAAGGTCAAAATACCGACTTATGTCTAGATGGCGCTGATCGGTAATCTGGACCTAGTTTACATTATGTAAATTGCCGTGGATATCAATCAATTTTCAGTTCAGTTTTTTCTTTGTAATATTATTAGAATATTGATCATGAGTTAAATTGTTTTCTGGACATTGACAAATATACGTATCAATAGAATAGCATTGTGTTATAATAAAAAAACAACGCTTGCTAATATGGGTAGTTGGTGCTAATCTTGAATAAAATAAAAGAACAGCCGACGGCGCCTAGCGCCATCTAGTTGATGTAACTGTTATCGCTAGAAATTACATTAGCTTTGATAAATTGCAACTCGTCAATGTAAAAGAAATTAAAAAATTGCAGTTTCAATAGAAATGGATGCAATAAGCGCCATCTAGTTGATTTGTTTGTTATCACTTGAAATTAGAATAGCCGCGATAAATTGCAGCTAGTCAATGTAAAACAAATTAGTTACAAAAATAGCTATCTGAGCCTCGTCGCGACATCTGATGTACGAATAAGTACTAAACACCCGACTACGCTGTCTTGTATCGTGATTTGCAGTTATCTCGAATTATTCGTCAATGATTAAAGCTAAATAAGTTTATAGTAAATTTCATTAGGTATTTGCAAAACATTCAAGTCGGAATTAAACATTTTGCAATCAAAACATGACATGAAAATATGTAAAAGTTTAAAATGCACGTCGCAAGCTTTTTTAATAACAATGTGACAGAATAAGCAAAACACACGACACATAAGGTCCATATAGTATTCAAATACCAAAATATCAATTATTATTAGCGCAGCAGAAAGTCATAACGTAACTTAAATATGTACTACTTGTATAATTACATTAAAACATGAGATATTTTTGTATTTCTGTTTGAAAACTCTTAATAACAAACCAAAGATTCGTGGTCTCGACCTGCGCAAACAGGATTAACAAGAATGTAATAGCACTGAACGTATACATTACAGAAACTTTCATTATCAGTAAATAAATGTAGCTATGGAATATTTTTATGATACACATTACGATCATAAACACAATTTCCTTCAAAGATCTAAGAATTAACATCAATTTTTTAGTTAACAAAACATACAATGCAATTTCTGCTTTTTAAAGCTACAATGTGTAATTAAGATGTATATTTATATAACAAACTTCAGGATAAGTAACGGTTAAACGTCACTATGCCGTACGATACTGCACCGCACTCATACTAAAAGAGCGATTTGTATAGGCGTGGCGCTTTTGTGCAGTAAAGTAGTTTGACCTGTACCTGGTTATAATACCTTTAATCGACGTAAATCAAATATTTGTGAAAACTTATTGCTTATTACACGTTCAATATTCAAAACTTACATTTAAATAAAGAAGTTTTATTAACGAGAATTACAATAGAGCGTTGTCTACCAGGGTCCCACAATTACTACAAAAAAGATTCGTATATACAAAAATGTATCCTTTAACTGTATGCGGTTTCAACCTCAAAAATGAACATATTAAATAAAAAATACAGTAATCATCGCATCACAATATCGAATTTCTTATTCTGAAAGCGCTAAATTGGATAATAATGAACACTCGCTATTTCGACCGTACATTTTGTGCAATGAAATATCTGTCCGTGGATTAGTTCCGATGTACGGACAACGGCACATCAGACTACACATTTTTGTTCGAAAATCGCCTCCAGTGCAACGGAACAAGATACGTCAATGTGTAGCTTGATGTGCTGGCGCGTGTACAAACACTTTAAAATTTGTTAAACATTGGTCACATTACTTATAAATTATAAGATTTTTTGTTTGGTTATGAGATCCCGGTAGATTTACAAAAACAATGTGTTACAAATAGTACATAATGTATATACAAATTATGTATGTATTTATAAACAATGTATACTACAGCATAAAATCCAAGATTTTTGTATACCTGTCTAAATAAAGTTTGTAGCACACTTGCTTACAGAATTTATATTTAAAACTTCGTATTTCTAATTTAAAGAAATCAATAAACTTTTTTACATATCTAAAAATAAGATAACTCGTTGTTGTCGTTAACGTACCTAATTTTTCTATTCAAAATAAAGAAAAAAAACCTCTATTCAAGGACTATAAAATTAACATCTGACTGACAAATGTTATAATGTCATAGTTGCCAATGACATTTCTTGAGTAAAAAATTCAAGGAACGCAGCGCTGGCGTTATCAACTTCAGTAACATATTACTACCTATAAACTATTGTAAGATTGTTTCCATATTTCGTAACACAGTGAGTAATTTTCATAAATTTTTTAAATAATTATTTGTACCAATATCAAAACTTAAAATTAATTTCGCCCGTATTAACAAATATCCCTTGCAGTATGACATTGTTTTCAAAGTTTCTACTTATTAAAAACGTCACTCAGCACTGTTTTTTTTAATCGCTCTCACTCATCCCCGCAATAGGGGACCCCTGCATCGCGGGTGCCTTAAACAACCACAAATTACCCCCAAACTCGCGAGAGAAATAAATGTAGGCTATGCAAATATTTCATCCGGGAATCAAACGTGACGAACCAGAATGGTAACCTTTCAATCACGGAGGCAGTTAGAACAGGCAGGGCAGACAGTTCAGCTTAGCTATGGCACAGTTTTCCAAAATCATATAGTTGCGCAGCGACTGTGGGGTAAAACACGGTTAGTTTGTGGGTTGGAGTGCTAAGGGTTAACGCGTGCATGATTTAAAATAATTTTATTTATTTATTTATGTCAGACCACATGACCCATATAATATATACCTTTAAAGACTATGAATACTTTCTGCGAATCCGGCGAAAATCGTTGTATGCATATATTATAATGTGCACCCAAATGCTCTGTCTACGAATGTAATTCGATATCGAAATACAACATTCAAAAAACAATATTTTAGATAAACTATTTTACTAAGTAGAATTTAAATCAAGGTCATGCAGTTCCGAATACGTTATACAGTTAAATTGAATAAAAAACTGAGAATATTTAAAAATAAAGTGTCACGTATACATTTGGCATTAAATTTGTATTACTTATCTATTGTTGTTAATGTGTGATTACGTTACAATAATCACAACAATTAATTTTGTGACAACCCTGGAATATCTGCGTATGACAGTATACGGGCGGCGATGTACAAAGGCGTTGCGCTACTGCAGGAAAGATTGTAATAGCTCAATCTGGACCGATAAAGTGTTCGATCTTGGTCACATGAGTTGGTAATACAGCCGATACGTACTTAATACGAGACTCCAAGAGCTATTTATTAACACGGGCCTTAAACGTCTATAACAGACTAAGAACTTATTTATCTTTCAACAACCAAATATAAACGTTTATTTATTCAGTTACAATTTCGGAAGTAAATAAACGATTGAATATAAGGAAAGCATAGTTATGTATACAGTATACATAATTATAAGTAGTTATATCAATAGTAGGCATATTTTTAATTAATTCACATATTTGTTAACTGTTTTATAAACGCACACGTCATTCTATAAACTTCTAAATGCCAAATAATATTCATTAAATACTCGTACTCAAAGAACAGGAACACATAAAGATGGCTGGCTAATTTTAATCTCTATTTATTTATGATACAGTATTTATTGCGTAGTTTTAAAATGGTTTAACTATGAGGTACCTATACATATTATTAACGATACAGTGTGTTAAGTAATTGACTTTATACCTTTAAAGGGGTTGTTTTATGTCGAAATATTTCGAGGAGAAAAGGGTTTAAATATTTTTATACGTATATTTACGTAGAAGAGATATTTAGAGTGGACAAATCGAAACAGATTAAAATGTTACCTAAATACATCATTAACTCACTTTTTGCCTCGAAATATCATTTTGATAGGAAACGAGAGAAAATTCTAGTTTATTTCCTTCCTTCTGTCACGGGTTGTTACGGAAAAGTAAAATATTTCTTAATTTTGGAATTTTAATTTATTTCCTAACAAATCCTAATCTATTTTCGACATGAAAGAACTCTTTTACTTAATCTTTCTAGAATTCTTATAGCACGACAGCATCTTAAAATGTCACTCAATATCTTGTAATTTCATATTTTGTTAATCCACGTTTACGATGGTCATAAAAAAATCAATCAACGTCTAGGGATTTTATTTAATCCGCGTCGTTTTGCATAGTTAATTCATAAAGTTTTACCAATGTAACTAGTAATATAACGTTTTCCGTCGCCTTAAGAGTGAATACCTCGTATGTAATCTGACCGTGTTAACAACAAAGTGTTCTGTAAATTATAGTAAAAACATGTTGTTTATAATGCTACATTGCTTTAATAGAATACATATTTAAACACCTTCTGCTTACACAAAAATTTTTAAACACAAAATATGTAAAAATGCGCAGCCAACGTGTTCACTTTAAGACGACGTTATGGTGTACACTGATGGTGAATGGTTACCGTCGTCCATACACATTTGCGATGTTAAAGAAATATCTTTAGAATTGCAAATGAATTGCCAGAGACGTCTCTCTTCTCACTAATTGCCACATCTGACATTGTGTCATGATTGTGTTAAGCAGGCCTCACACGTTCTGTGACTTTACAGATTTCCTCGCACAGCTGACGATCAGCCACACAACGGCTTTAACTTTTCATATTAATAATCAACTAATTACAAAATGACAACCAAAGTCTGCGTTACCGCGGACTAGCCTCTTCTTATGGTTCGCGGGTGCGAGCTCGTTGGTGATCCATAAGATCACAGACTGTTGAAGGCCGCCTAAAAACGTACAATTACTCAGTTTCACAGAACATTATTCAGTGATCGCTGTGTACCTTTTTATATGTGAACACCTACTCATTGGGTTAATGAGATTGACACTAGCTACAGCTCAAAAAGTAAATCGCTAACAGAAAATAAGTTGCTTTGAAAAAAATGCCTAACGCTAGTTAAGGCATTTAATCTGGGAGTATTTTCCTGTGCGCAAGTAAAGATCAGTGTGTGTCTAGCGTAAGATTACAGTCAATCGGCTAGCAGCGACCATTTTATTGTTGAATTTCTTCTTAAAATTCTCAGCGGCAACAGTGGTCTTGAACGTAATTTTCGCGCTCCGTTCTTCTCTATCCAAATTTAAGTTCTGCAACATTCGTGTTCGATTGTACTTTCTATTACTATTTGTACTTAAAGTTAACTATATTTGGTTATATCTAGTATTTGTTAAACATCTATGTCTTAAAATTAATACATGAATATGGAGAATACGAAAAATTTTAAGTCACAGTCACGGTTATAAAAATAATTTACAACATTGCCGCGTAGAATCGTTCCAAAATGGTTACAGGAACCAAATGAATGGTCAAAAATTATCTATTCAAACGGAAACATTGCCAGGGACACATACATAACATAAATTTTAAAAAATACTTTCGAATTGAGAACCTCCTCCTTTTTTTGAAGTCGGTTAAATAGTGCTTTGAAAAGAAAGCTGATGGGTATGGTAAAACTTAAGGGAAATGTAAATTTCTACAAGCACCCTCTTTAAATTCTGACACTTATCGACGACCTCGGTTTATGGGCGCTGAATGCGGAGGTCCCGGGTTCGATTCCTGGCTGTACCAATTTGGCAAATTAACTTTTCTAAATCGATTCTGGTCTGAGTGTTCTGGAAAGTGTCCCAGAATTCCGTTGCTCTGGTACTCATAGTACATGGAATTCCCAAATTTGTGACCAGGCAATTGGTATGATTGTTTGGCACATATTATCAATGAAAATAATTTAGGATAAAATTCTAACTATCATCTCCCAATGTTATAGCTCTATAAAATTCTTCGTATTTCTCTAATGACATTACAATCTCAACATAATATTTTTATTTTACAGATACAAGTGCAACATTTTTAAATTAACGAAGACGTGTACACAATCCTAATAATAATAAATGTTCATATTTAAATATTTGTGCCCAACAGCGGGACGTACATATATACAGGGTTATTTGTAAAATGCTGACAACCTCGTAGGACTAATTCCTAACATCATAAACAAACAACTTTTATTCCACTTTTAATAATTCATTCAAAAATATTTAAATAGACCACTTTAAACGGTGGTAACTCTGTGCAATCGCAGGAGCGCGGGTGGGGGTCGTCGGGGAGGATGCTTACACGTTGAACTTACTACTTTACTGAAGTTTTTAAGTTTTTATTTACCCTTGGTATGTCAGGGGGGTTCGCGCACTTGCACGTCGTCTGTCGCAAAATCGCGCGAGTGGAGAGTGCACTGACCGCGCGGTAGAATGTTTTGAAATTTAACAACTAATTGTTCAATGTTGTAAGTCAGATAAACAGTGCACTTTATAAGCTATGTTTCATTGCTAAAATAGGTTTTATTATTTCACAGGTGATTGAACCAAATTATGTATCTATGTTAGAATAGGCGATTATTTTTGGTATGTTTTGTTTTTAATGTTTTCCCTACATTGTCCAATACGAAATCAATCTACGGATTTAACAAAACATTAGGTTCTAATGAACATTTAATAATTATAATATTGACTGATGTTAATTCTCTTTTTATTTCTCTTTGTGAGCATTTAGAATGTATATTTGGAATGTACAGTCAAACAATTTGAATTCTAAGCCAATGTCGCATTGAATACCCGTCATTCATTGATGAATCTGTCAAAGTCACTTTGACATGTAATGTGAAAAGGTCCTACAACAGCCCACAAATCAATTTAGTTGACCATATTTCATAATTATTATTATGGTGTGAATAATAAAAAAAACTTTTTGAGAGGAAATGTATTACTTTATATAATTTGCAAATTTGGTTGTAAAAAAAGAAATGAAATATTGTTTATTGCACATTAAAAAATACAAACACAACACAGAACAACGACAAAGTAAACTTATATATCTCAACATAATGTATACCAGGCGGCCTTATTGCTACGTAGCAATTTCTTCCAGGCAACCTTAAAAACTTAAAGCGAGTACTTCACCACTTATCGTAGAATTTTGGTTGTAAAAAACTAAGAAAGCTAAAAATAATACAAAAATGCAATTTTGCTACAACCAAACTTACTTGGAGCAAGGACTTCAACACTTATATAAAAAAAATTGAAAAAAACTAAGAAAATAATACATAATATTGCCTCCTTTTTTCCGCATAATATAAATACGGGACGGAATTTAATTGTAGTATACTTAAGAAGGCCGGGCGGATTAGACAAGAACCTAAGGGAGACGTTGAGGGAAACATCCTCGTTGCTAATTTAGTCAGGAATTATTTGAAAACTGGCCGATTCAATTTCGTTATCAATTCGTTAAGCCGGCGGTGAAACAATAAAATCGTTACGTATTTTGAAAAGTGCAGCACTTTTAATGCAAATCAGTATTATTTGCTTCCCGTTCACATTTAACGTTCTAAATAATTGTGAAAGTGAAAGTTCCCGCTTTAGGACAAGTTTAGGATAACACACAAAACACTTGTAACGCTTGTAATATTTGCTAATTTCATGTTTTGTATTGTACCAAATTTCACTATGTCAATGTTGCAGCTCGTTCAAATTTAGTTGTATTTTCAAATTTCAAATTTTAACGATCTAATTTAGTTGTATTTTCACCAGACGTTGTCTTCTTTGGCTTATTTAGTTTTATATACAATTAAATCAATAAGTATACGCCATGGCCTTCAGCCTTATAACCTAAATTCTTATTTTTTTATTAACAAATTTAAACTGCAACTCCGTTCTGATCGACACCGGCAATTACTACTACGTAGATGCTCCCCTAACTCTCTTTCGCCGTCTGTGGGCCTTTACAACGGAAGGAAAAATACCTTTACTACCAGCTGGTTTTCCATTACTGGAAAATAAATAAGTACACCTGGAATTTAAATTACGTCCGGACTAGGAACAAATATTCCCGCCATTTAACGACACGGCTACCAACTGTTCCGCGTCCTGTGGCCTTCCTACTGCGCCGGCGATTATACAGGAGAATACTATACTCTGAAGCGGAAAACAATAAATCTTAAGGCCTTTCAACCACGGCCCTGATAAATTTATGTACCTCAGCATATATATTTTTTTTATTCAAAATTCAAATTTTAAATTGTAGTTTTTTATATGATAATTATTTCAATTTCCTAATTATTTAGTTTAATTTTCCACTCTTGTAGGTAAAATAAAGACTAGGGGGAATCTAACCCGGCACATTGTATATCTTTCACTTTCCAAGCAATTTATCCAAAAAATCCCTTACAAAAATTCCTGACTTTAGGGACACGACACTATTTTTCGGAGAATAACTTCGGAAGTAGCCAAAATAAACTAATCTCGAAGTTTCGATTTTTTTTAAACGCGAACAATGCTGAACGGAGCCTGAGGAAAGGGTATTGTAGCGGACTGTATCAATAGGGTATTATTAAAGAGTGAGCAAGACCAAATAAAATGTACTTACTTATTTATCAAAGAATATGCAGCGCGAACCAAAACAGAGACAATAATGACAATAACAAAGAAAAAGGCGTCGTAACCGAATACAGGGCTCAAAAGTGGTACATCAAAATCAAATAATAATATACATATTTACGTAATACCAATAAATAAGATGGTAATAAATATACATAACAAAATACAAACATATAATATATACGCACACACAGTAATAACACACAAATATCGATTGAAATAGACTTATATTTTATTTTCAGTTCGGGACGCATACAGCCATCACTCACTCGGCTAGGGCCTATTGAAAACCAGCGTCACAGTCTAGTCTTGGTTGTGACATTAGCTGAATGGGATCCTTTTACATACACTACAGCCACATGCATGTCAGCACAGTATTATGTAACTTGTGGTTTAAATGTTGTTACGCTGTTATTTCTGTTTTTATTTAGATTAGTCTTTTTTATATTGTAAGTGGCGTTGCAATGAATGGTTTCTATTCTATTCTATTCTATTCAAATATACATAACAATATAAAAAAATATGAATTTATAAATCTTCTACGGTATGATATTCTCTCCAACACTGGCCAACGCATAAGTAAACTGTGCACTGGCAGCAGAAAATACTGATCATTTTCCATTTTTTTTTGCGCCAAACTACGCGTGCACCGAGCCCTTTTAAGTTTATTTTGTTGAGTAGACACGCGTTCCCCGCCACTCTCCGTCTGATCGGGGAAATGGTCCAAAAATTTATTTAGCCGATAACACGAGTGTGTATAATGGGCTCGGGATACGGATGACTCGCCATGTTTTTTAAGTAATTCTGCAGAAAGTTCGTACCTTAATTGACGGTGAGTCATTATCTTTCCGTCGCCAATGTTGGAGAGGTAAATTATATACGAATTTAATATGCTAATATTTAATAACCTCTTAAATACTTTGATATGCCATTTCGAGCCCCTTTAGCGCTCGAGCAGGTAGATTGCTAACTTTTGGTCTTTCAGGTCGAGCCCGCCCGTATACTTATTATAGTCCTGAACCATCTTTGGTTTGGTACAGGGTCGACCAGCACGCCTTTCTGGCGCAACATCGTTATTATGGTAAGTCGACACCGTTGGTGACCAACTTCACATCTTTCCAAGAAAGGACTGAAACATCACCACAGTGTCGACTTACCACATCCCCTTTAGCCATATGTTTTTCATTTAAAATTTTAATGTCGCCGGTTTAGGGTCCCGGTGACATCGGTGACATTTTTTTTTTATATTTTAGTACTCTGCATAGGCGAATGGAATTATAAAAACCGTCCATGAAAAGGGTGTAACCTTTCCCCAGATACTCCGCCATTAATTTAAACACAATTTTTGCTGTGCTGCTTGTCAAGCCATAAATTGCTTCACCAGCAGCAGCATTTGTATTTTTGCCAGTATACAAGATAATATTTAGTACGCAGCCACTGACGGACTCGCGCAACTCTTAACTTTTTATTCCAAATAGTGCTGCTTTGGAACGAATGCACTGTATCCAATTTAGGTGCCCCTTCCAAAGCATCAACGATTCGTCAATAGCTAATTCTTTCCGAGGGGAGTAAATTGCTCTGAATCTTAAATTGAGGTAATCAAGAATTGGCTTGATTTTTGCTATTTCCCGGTCCTCGCCCCGGGCACTTATAGTGTCGTTGTCCCTTAAGTGCAGAAATCGCATAAATACAATAAATACATTATGTGACATAAATTTACGACATTTGCGCATTCCCATGATGCCGGTGGACCAATATTCATCCACCCGGCCCCTTAGGCACATCCCCATTATTATAATTACACCTATCATTCTGTACATTTCAGAAACGGATATCTCCGCCCAGTCGTTAATTCTCCACTTGGCGGAGACACCCGTTTCTATTTCGCTGGTCTTGGCAATTGTTTGCCACGCGTAAAGATTCGTTTCTCGAACGATAGAACCCAGGAGGGGTTGGTCCTGCATCTGACAGAACACATCGCATGAATTTGTTCTATCAATTTTGGATCCAACCTCCTCGTGAAAGTCTTCACGCGTGGCACTAAAAGTGGTGAAGTCGTCGCTCCAAGAAAAATCGGTCGGAACATTCTCCTCTTGCCCCTCGTCGGCTATAGGATCGTCGCGAAACAGCTCGTGAAGCTGCCCGGCGGTTAATTCTTCATCTTCATCAGCCTCGCTCCCCGAATCGAGAGCTAAAACTTCGGCGAGTGGGGCATCCAAAGTCTCGTTAAAATCCTGTAAAGGCATGTAACATCAACCAAAACATACGCACACAGTGCAAAGTTTGCGCCATGCAAAACCAATCAAATAATCATAAAGTTAGTAATTGTATGCAAATTACGTACAAGTTAATTAATACATACCACAGAATTGAATTGAGTTATTTTGTACACAAATAGACAAAATATTACGCCAAATATGTAAAAAGATTGAAATTCTAAACCCCATATAACGTTACGAAAGTTATTAAATATAAAATAATTTAAAATGACACATACTTACCTTGCAAAAAGGTTTTCTATAAATTTTAAACAATTTAACACAGGCAAACACTTCGCACTCAATTTGCTGATGTTCAAATTTAAACTGATAGAAATAACGGTTTTAAATGTCGCGACGTCTGACCACTATGAGTGACGAAAAGCTTTCAAAGGTTTCTCACAGATGGCGTTACGGCAAAAAGTCATTAAAAACAAAAAACAAAGCTCTGCAACAAGCACGTAGAAACATTCGTAAGGTCCTCTAGTTTGTTCCGTGGCTTAGTTGACAGAGTCCGGCACGGTTTGCTGAAAGAAGTTGGTTCGAATCCAGCCCGAACAAAGAAATTTTTTCTTAGTGGTCGATTATTGTATTAATAATTATTACTACTTTACTACCAGATACAGATCTAAAAAATGTCAGATAGTACAATAAAAACTTAAAAGTCTATTTTGGGTAAATTTGTTTTGTGAATAAACAGTCGTGGAACAGAAGTTATTGTTTATGATGTTAGTAACATAGTCCTGCAAGGTTGTTAGTATTTTTTCAAATAACCCTATATATAATCATATTGAACTCGCACGGTCGAATTTAACAAAGACCATGCTTTATTTAAAATATAACATTTTATAACGAGCTACACGTGTTTAATTGTATGATTAAAAACATATTTGCGGCACTAAAACAATTTGAATTTACGTATTTTGGATTTACAAATCAATTCTATCCAAACAGTGTATATATAAATAGATTTGGTAAAACAAATTTTATCATAATAAAACAATTTACATGAAGCACTTGTTTGTTAACAAAAATATGTAGTGACTAAAAATACAGAATTAAAAGACGAAACATTTTACTTAAAAATTAAACTCCGTTGCAAAAATGTTCAGTGTGAACAAAGTAGAAATCAATCAGTAAATGACAATATATCTATTTTATATAAGCGTATATATTAACAATATAAGTATCATATACATAAACATTACAGAAACAATCATTATCACATAAAATATGCATAATTTATTTACGGATTGGTGCTTTAAATATTTGTTTTCTCATAAATGCAGGTCCGTCTATATAATAGATTTTTAACACTACGATTTGAACACAATGATTAGAACGACATCTAACAGAAATACCCCACGACCACAATCTTACCGGCAGAAAATTCGCACAACCATGGTCTAACACTCATCACTAGACTAACGCCTAACAAAGGAAACATCAACAACAAACAAACACAGACACGACCATCGCGTGACAGAAATATCGCAAGTAGTGTTAAAAATGTGTGTGTTATAATGTAATAGGAACATTTTACTGACGTGCTATTCTTAGATAAGCATGAGTGCCATGCACTCGCCATCCGTCGCGCTCCTCCTCTGTTTCAATTTCAATTCTTTATTGTATATATCACATTAAAAATTTAAGGTGAAACATCCTTTGTAGACTCAAATATTTCATATTATTCGTTAATACGTTTAGTAACGAAAAGCGACATTATTAAGAAAACCCTATTGGTATTGGAATATAAAAACATATTCCACCTCGGAAAGGCCACAACAGTGCCCAGGTCGCCCACCAGAAGATTAAAACCTATCGAGACCACGGTCTCTCACATTATTAGCTGCAGGAATGAACAGAAGATAACTCAGAATGCCCAGAAAAGCCGGTGAATGAAGGCTTATGGCGCCCGCAAGTTCGGCATCGGAGTTCAACGACCGTAAAGTCCGGAACCAGAAGTTAGTCTAAATTGAACGTTGCAAAGAAAGAGGTTGAAAGTTGAAAACAATCCTCCGGGGATTTAGTGCTCGAAGACTCCCTCCGATCATTCTGAAGGACGCGGTGTGGTAGCAGGCTGCACCGACACGGAGATATTAAAGTTGTAAACAATGGCCTTATTGAATATCAATTTTGCGTCCAAGCCAATAAAAAATAACTCGATCAATAAATTGGTTTAGTGAAGTGAAATGTTGGGCGGCAAACCATTTCAAAATGGATTTCGTAACTCAGCTAACGTTTTAACGAGAATTATTTCGGTCTGCGGAAATTAAACACAAAATGT
The DNA here is from genome assembly GCF_003589595.1 of Hyposmocoma kahamanoa. Taxonomy (NCBI): domain Eukaryota; kingdom Metazoa; phylum Arthropoda; class Insecta; order Lepidoptera; family Cosmopterigidae; genus Hyposmocoma; species Hyposmocoma kahamanoa. Next base: position 2,366,923 of record NW_020655294.1, read on the forward strand.
GTTATAAATGCCATAAGCAATATACTTCTACCAAAATTAGACACGGGTGGTAGAATACCTAAAGAAAGATGTCTTAGCCATTCTCGTAATTACGGCAGAAGGGAACTTTCGGCAAATGACATTAAATGGGATTTGTCATAAAACATCATAAATCATGTAGAAGCTTGAATCAATGTATGAGTAGAAATGAGAATACAATTAAATACTGGTTTATGAAAGATTTTATGAATACAAGATGAAAACATCAGACATATATGATAGCCTAACTCAACAACTAAAACGTCTGTGGTGAATATGTTAAAAAACGCTCGTTTTCCGCTTTACATGACTTCACTGTTTGGGTGACCACCTGCACAGTAGCCATGGTCGTGAAATAAGAAAGTCTATTCAGAAAAGACAATTTCAGAAATTGAAATTTCCGATTCAACGGAAATATCTCAGGGTTCAGGTACAGGTGGTAGAAACTTCGCACCGTTACAGTCTAATTACTGAAAAAGGCACGATTAAAGACTAATGACGAAATATCACAGGACCAATATCACAAAAACATTGCACAACTATGTTGTAATGATGGAAATCTAGCTAAAAGGGTAGGATTCCAATCGTCGATCGGTCCCTTTCATAGCGACCGAGCCTCGAAGACTACCTAACCCGCGCCCCGCTAAGTTTCGACTGATGAAGTCCGAACGACGGCCAAGCAAAGCGGGGAATAGTCAAAGCACCAATCCGGGCGGCGGGCACCCTGAGGCGGTTTACCTGCACGTCGGCGCCGGCCAGCGTCTTGAGCCTGGTGTCGGTCATGCCGTGCGGCAGGTTGGACACGACGGCGAGGACGGGGTCGTCGCCCAGCAGGCGCTCCTCGTCCACGGTGGAGTCGCTGTCGTACTCCACCTGCGGGGGCGCGGGCGAGGGCGAGGGGGCGGGGGCCGCGGGCGCGGGGCGGCCGGCGCCCAGCGCCGTGCGCACGGCGCGGCTGAAGATGGCCAGCCGCGGCTCGGCCTCGGGCGCCTTGCGCTGCAGCACCACGCGCCGGTACGAGAACGGCTTCGGCGCCGCCGGGCCCGCGCCCGCGCGCTCGGCCTGCTGCAAGCGACTTCCCGTTAGCTCGACTCGTCTACCCACCCGCTCGAAAATATTCTATTTCCCGCAAATGATCACATCTTTTAAGCTCCTGCTCGTTCACTGCGCTGACCTCCCCGAGAAGAACGAGCAAAAACTCTAGGGATTGCTCTTTTCAAATAAACTTAAAAGCTATTTTGAATCATATTTGTGTCAAATCTAAACTCATGTAGTTTTTACGTACGTCTTTATCTAACACTTAGTCAACAATTTTGTAATGCGACTTTTCAATTAAAATACTAAGTTTTAAACTTAAGAAATGGTATGCTCCGGAAATTTATTGTAAAAACTTATACAGTTCCCCATTAAAAGAGTCGTTTACCTTAGTTAAACGAAAACGTGGTACCATGAGTTTGGACTTAGTTCTAAGATTAATATTATGGATATCTTCTGTCTTAACGAAATTATGTATATTTTAATAAGCATACTAAACACTTGAGTAAATGTACTGTGACGCCAATCATGATACACGATATACAGACCGACGTCTGGTGTTCACTAATTAAGAAAAGCGAAAGAAAGTTCTAAGAAATTCTTTTATTAAATAACACGTGTTTTCACTATAATGATCACAGAACAATAAATACAGTACAAGTCGTTAGTTAGAGTAGTACGCGTGCCAATTGCAAGCTTAGTTCTGCGTACTTGAGCTCAATTTTTTCTTCCATTGTCATGACATTCAATATATTTTTTGTAAAAATAGTGCGCTAGTTCGTTATTATTATTATTATTGATAAAGATCGAAGAACGCAGAAAAAACTTATTTTATTTTATTATATGACAAATAATAAAACGACATCTCTTGTCAACCGCTGGTAGCTGTTCATAAGATATATATATATATATATATATATATATAGAGAGAGAGAGAGAAGTTCACAAGACCACTCAAACGGCACTAAAAAAACAATTAAAACCAAAAATAAAAACCTACAACCACATTAAAAAATTCGTAAGGTCTGTTGACTAGTTCCGCCGCGAAGTCGCTAGTTCGAGCCCAGCTAGATCGAAAAAAAATTTTCTTCAAGTTCGGTTGACCTTCCTAACAATCAAATAACAAAACCCTAAAATCTAATTATTTACCACTACCACTACTGATGAAAGAAAATTTTTCAAGGAAACTATGCACAGTTGAGTAACCTACACTTTTCAAGAGATTTAAACTAACACTGCACAATTAAGCGCTCATTCAAACAGGACTACCAAGCGCTCATTCAAACAGGACTACCAACCACTTCTCTCACTCAAACAGATACACCCAGCCATCAGCCAACAGGTGATTTTTTAGTCACCATCCAAATTTCTTATAGGCATTAGGTACAGTCAAGAGCACGTCAAGCTTGACACTGTACTTTGCACCGCAATTATTATGCCGCTTTCTTATCGCAAGCGGCATAAAGTTGGATTTAAGTCTTAAGTGTCAAGCTTGACGTGCTGTTGACCCTGTACCATACAAAGTTTATGAAATATTGATAGGTCAAATGTACTAAATCAAATATTTTATTAGAAGAATTTTTAATGTTGCTTGGGCAACATACGCTCTACGCTTCACATTCATTCATCGAAAAATTTATAAATTAAATTATTATAATTTTGTCAAAGAAATGAAATTAGTTTATAAATTATTATATAGCCTTTGTATTTCTTAAATCTGTAATTAAAATAATAAATACCGAATGAAATACGTACCTCTTTGGCCTCTTTAGTGAATGTTATTCTTTGTCTAGGCTTTGTATCTTTTGTTTCTTTTACAACTGGCTTCTCTTTCGCCTGCAAAAAAAATAAGTATCTTCAGTAAATTCCATGACATTATGTATTAGTCACATAGTAGAATAGAAGACAACAGTGCATATACGTTAGATTGACTGCATGCTTGCAGTTAATGCGTGAAATCGCAATCAACTTCACGCATGCAGTCGATCTCGGCTGTATGAAGTAGGTTTCGACTACATGCAGTTAATGCAATTAAGTCGTTATCAACTTCATACAGTTGAGGTCCCGGATAACGATTGTGTTGGCTGACACGCTGTTGCTTATCAGCATCCAATTAAAATAGTGAAATTTTTGGGGAAATAACAAAACAAATTTAGAAAACTAACGCATGGTTCACCAGACGAGTATTAATAAATTATAAATTTAAATAAAAGTTCTATTAGTTCAAATACATTTTATTTTTAAATTTGTTTTCTTAATTACCAAAACTTTAATTTACTCTTCGAGTAATTAATAAATTCAGGCATTACTATGCGGAAATCCTAAATTAGAACTTTAAAAAAAAAACCCGTCCCAAAAGTTCGTGGAATTACATCTATTTGCCAAGTTTTATATTAATCTATACATTCTTAACTTAGGATGCGTAGCGAGAGGTACTTCTAATAATATAAACCGGGATCCTCTTAAGAACTTTGGTTTATTTCACCATTTTACATATTTTCACTTTCAGGTTACAATTCAATAATCATATGTCAAGATCTTCTGTTTTCTTAACATTCTAAATATAAAACTATAATCACTACCTATATTCAGCCAGCAATTCTACTCATAGAGTAGAGCCTAGTCTACATCCCTAACATTTTTAAACCTGTTGTAAGTAAAGTGGAGAATTTACAAAGCGAATTTGTAAAACGAGCAGCTTCGATGAATTCTCGTAAAGAATGTATAGATAATTTACAATTCAAGCGGAGGCGAATGTTTGATAAGAAAGTTAGAATTGCTTTGTTATCTAAGAGGTATGTTACGAGAAACTTAGGATAGTATATCAATTGAGTAGAATTAATTGTATGGTGAGAAGATTAGGTATAAGTAGAAATAGGTTAGGGTAGACAGAATCTACTGCATGTTAATAGAATGAAAAAGTTTTATAGGAGATAATTTAATGTTTTCTTGGTTCCTACTAGGTTAATTAATCTTTTATATTTATTTTTCATGTGGAACCACGATGAGATTGTGAAGAATTTTAAGAAACCTTGTTATTTTCCGGCAATGCAGACTTTGAAAGACGGGAGGATGTGATAGAATACCGATTGGATTAGAAGGATATAACTTACTTTTTCTTTTTTTCTTTTATTAATTTGATAGATATATTGTCCAGTGTGTGTGCATAGTTCGTGCTCACCCTCCCAGATGAACAAGAACTGTCTGCATTCGTCGAAAATATATTTATTTAATTAATTTGGCGTTCTTCATATGGAATATCCCCATCCCATATGTATGTTAGGATATGTTGTTAGGGTTTTATATGTGTGTTGGTTCTCGTTTGTTTAAAGAAAGTAGGTAAAGCTGATGGAACGTGGATAGCTGCAGGATGAGGACTAAGGCAGCTGGGAGATCAATATAGATGTTGCCCAGTGATCATCCGATGGATGCTCAAGCCTGTGTCGTGTGTATTCACCCCTTCAGCTATGAGGAAGAGGGATGTAGACTAGGCTCTACTTTATGATATAGGTAGTGATTATAGTTTTATATTTAGAATGTTAAGAAAACAGAAGATCTTGACATATGATTATTGAATTGTAACCTGAAAGTGAAAATATGTAAAATGGTGAAATAAACCAAAGTTCTTAAGATGATCCCGGTTTATATTCTTAGAACAGTAGACACACATTAAAAATTTTTTATTTGGTTATATTAACAGGCAACAGTTGTAAAATATGTGTTAGATTTCATGTTAAATATGTGTTACGTTTGATGGCAACACTTCTACTCAAAAACTCTGTCCCATACAAGTGTGCTTAACTGTATTTAAAATATACAAAAATATAAGTTTCTAGCCTGCGTTTTATTCAACAGCAAGTTTTTATTGAATATCACGGTTTTTCTACTATGATATCAAATTATTTTTTTGTGAAATTGATCCACTAGGTTGTTATAATTAAATAAAGATCGAACACTTAGAAAAAAGTTCTTAAAAAAACTGTTCGGAACGAAGGAAATTTTTTTCTAAGTGTTTGTTATAATAATTATTTTATTAATCTTTGTTATTAACAATTATTTTATTGTTCTTTAGTCGCTTTATCGTTGAGGGTGCGGTATCACAGGTAATTAATTAAGTATCACACATTTAAAATGGAGTACCTTAACAGTTTTACTTTCAGCTTCTTCAGTCTTTGTAGAGCTGGTTACTATAGTTCTGCGAGCTGGTGATTTCTCTGGAAGAAAAATAAACAACATGCGTTAATAAATCATACTACATTTTTTTTAATGTTATTATTTGTAAGTAAATTAAAAGTAAGTACACAAGTAACAAAAATAAACAGCAAATTTAAGTGAGTAACTACTGCTCTCGTGGTTGAACGGTTACCATTCTGGTTTCCAACGCAGTGGTCCCGGGTTCGATTCCGAAGCCGGGAGATATGTTTGTATGGCTTACATTTATATCTCTCTTGAGTTTGGGTTAGTAATGAAATAGACTTAGGGTCCTTCCAGAATTCTACTCAATGCTCAAGTCAGGATTTGAGCAGATTTGAGTATGATTTCAAGCACTGGAAATACGACCCTTAAGGGCAAGGACTTGAGTATGATTTTCAGTGCTCACTGCAATACTCAAGTCAGAATTTGAGCAGATTTGAGCATTGAGTAGAGTTCTGGAATACGACTCTTAGGGTCGTATTCTAGAACTCTACTCAACGCTCAAGTCAGGATTTGAGTATGGTTTAAAGCACTCGAAACCATACTCAAGTTCCTGCCATTAGGGTCGTATTTCCAGTGCTTGTGTTGCCAGTGAAATCCTGACTTGAGCATTGAATAGTTCTGGAAGGACCCTAAGTCTATTTCATTACTAACCCAAACTCAAGAGAGATATAAATGTAAGCCATACAAACATATCTCCCGGCTTCGGCGTCTTTTAAGGCGTTTTATAACGACGTGACTCTATTTTACAGGACTCGACTCTTCGGGGGTTCGAGTTTTTATTAATAAGACTCAGTCGTTATACTACTCAAAAGACTTAAACGACTTGAAAGACTTAAACGACTCGAGTTGTTTGCAAAAGACTTATACCTATTTTATGTCTTATTAAATCCGAAGTTTATAAATAAAATGACGTAAGTAGTACGTAGTAAATATTCACGTTTATTTACTCACAATAAAAATCGTAAAATAAATACCTTGTGGGTAGAAATAAAATCACGCCATACGGCTCATGACTCGCGACTCCCGAGGCTATGAGGCGCCAGTCGTTTTAGTTTTTTTAATCGTTTTAGTCCTATAAGGCTAAGAATTCACGAAGCGGTTTTGCCACGCGCCCGCTGCGGTTGCGGACAGCTGTTTTATTTCAACACTCACAATACCGCAGGTTTGTGCGGTCACGTAGCCGCCGCGGTTGCTGACCGGCCCGCAAACTTGGCGGGAGAGGATCGCAAGGCGCGCGGTTATTTACGATCGATTGAAATCGTCAGTTAAGTCTCAGACGTCGCCATGGACTCACATCACAACCGAGCTATCGCGTTATATTTACTTCAACGAAGAATTAAAAGGCCTGAAAGATTCAGGGTGCATCCTCTCGTTATCGTTACGGATTATTCGTTGTTCTTATTAATGAGTTAAAAAAACAAGAAGACAAATTCTTCAATTTTATTCAGATGTCCGTATCTACTTATTCAGAACTTTTGAGAAAAATGGTAACTGGTAGGAAATGTATTGATCGACTTCAACATCCATAACTGGAGAAATTGACACGCGTTGCCAAATCGAAAATCAATCACAAAATGGCGTGGGACCGACCGCGAGTGCGCGCGAGTGGCTGCGAGCAGCCGTCTCCGCCGCGGGCGTAAAACGCGTCGTGAAATGTGCTACTCAATTTTGCATATATTTCTACATTCTTCGGAGGCCGCGGTGGCGCAATCGCGGCGGGCGCGGGTGAAAACCCCATGAGTTCTTAGCCTAAGTCTTTTAAGCTTCCTACGGTTAAAAGACTTCGACTCGAATTAGTCTTCAGTTTTAGTCTTATGACTCAAGACTTGAGGGTTAAAAGACTAGACTAGCCATGAGGCATTGAAAATTAGTTGAGGTTTTTTAAAAGGCCTTATAAGACTGAGTCCCTTTCATCACTAGTTTGGGTGTAATTTGTGGTTGTCTGTCTGTGTCCGATGCAGGGTTTCTCTAGTGCGGGGCTTGTGTGCGTTAAAAAAAAGGAAGAGAGCGGTTGCTTCTCCATTGAGAGATTGAGGGTGGGAATCCTTAAGGCGCCCCTGTACCTCCGATTTTAAAGTAAATAAAGCTTTGCCAGTTTTCCGTGTAGGACATGAAGCAAAGGGGTGATCACCTTTCTTCTTCTTGTCGTCGAAGGTGATCCGCTGCTTGGGCCTCTTGGTGTCGGCGGAGGCCTTGGGCGGCAGACGGCTGCGCAGGTCTGCAGGCGGGGCCGAGGGGGGCGAGGCTCTGCAACAACATTTTACAGGCTTTACATTTATTGTATAACGTTCTGAGAAAAAGTTACATTAATCCCTTCAAGTGCCGCCATTTTTTTTTTGTAAACACCGACTATGCAATTAGTTACGTTTGAGTGCATGTTGTGTTTACCTAGAAGTGTTTGTGGCAATTACATTGTTTGTAAAGGTATCATAAGATGTAATAAGTAATATTGTACATAGACGTTGGTAAACCAAATAAATAAATAAAATGGCGATGGGCCCTGGGTAATTTTTTTGTTGATTTGGATGTGGAAAACTATATATTTTCGTAATATTTATTATAAGTTGTCCCATCCGGCTATCCATCCTTAGTAATAAAAGGAAGTCATAAGTGTAGTCGATATTAAACCAAGAGTAAATAACGTATTTTTGTTTAAATGAAGGCACACACAATCGCCATACATACACGAAAATACCTAAAAGTAAGATTACACGTGCTGGAATAACCGTAAACCTATGTAAAATTGATTTTTACTTATATTTCCTAATTGTAATATACACTTTATCTGTTAAATAGCAGGTAAAACAGGTCAAAAAAAATCTTTAAAAGTATCTTTATTTATTGATTTCAAGCTCGAAAAACGGTTTTTGTTATTATCAAGCGAACTAAACTAATTATGAATGCTGAATATTGCTATCCTGTTTTACCTAATATTCATCGCAGCGCGTTAGAAAGAATAGACAGAGTATCTGTTGTGAGCAGAGATATTTTAAGCCTGAAGTATTTCTTTTGCGCCATGACATGGGGATCTTCAAAGAGTGTTTACAGGGCTATCAAAGGCTGGCGACGCATCGACAGCTCATCTGATGTTGCAAATGTCCATGGGGGACAATGACCACCTTCCATCAAGTGTCTCGTCTGCTCGTTTGCCTCTTTACATTAAGATGATGGGCAGTGAGTTAAAACCAAATCAACCTGCCCAGATTTTAACTGGGTTTTTACTCAAAGGTTTATACCAAAACTGCTTAAAATGATGGGCGGAAAAGACGAATATGGAATTTGGTATAATTCCATATAATTCGATTCCAGATGTAAAAATATTTTTAGACACTAAATTGTGCATACTCACTACTAAGGATATATATTACGTTCCGATTTTTAAAATGGTGATTCAAGTGCATACGATCTAACGATTTTTTGTATCTGGCTGCGCCGTCATGGGTCATCACAGTACTTTCTATAGCTATTTATTACATTTATTAAATTAATGACACATATTTTAAGTATATTTCTCATTGCACACAAGACACAACTCAAACGCATATAACATGATATTCTGGCAGCACTATCCTCCCTTTCACCCGTTCCCTGCTACCTGAAAACTGTCGTCCGAGTTCAAAAACTTAAAGTGCACAAGTGTACGCGAGTGGTAGTCAAAATAAATTAAAAAAAGCTCATTCAATAATATTCAAATCCGCTTAAACTTATATTCACAAGTGTATACATTGTAGTGAGACATCAGAAAACCTTGGACATTATATTAAACTCAATTGCTGGACGTGCAGGTGCCACGATGTTAAGTCCTGGCCCGTCCAGTATCGATTACATCAATGCTACTTAAATTTGTACTAATTGGATTCTACATAAAAAACTGACCTCAAAAAGTTCGTGAAATAACATCTGTTTACCAAGTTTCAACCTCCATTAGGAGCAAAGCAAAATCAACTATTAAAATAATTGCTCCTTGTAAAATTGAGGCGTTATTTATAAAAATAAATCTTCATGCGAGAACAGCCATTCTAATGCTCTGGCCACACAGTCGCGGCCGCGGAAGCGTTCCGGGCGCGGGTTTTTTTGTAATGTACGAGTTTATATGAACCCTGCCGCACTGAAACACGCGGCGGCCGCGCGTCAGCCGCGTGTTTCGCTTCCGCGGCCGCGACTGTGTGGTTAGAGCATTAGAGTTGGAACATTTTCTTCAAAATTAAATGGGACCACTACTGAGGTAGCCTCTTTCAAATAAAAAAGAATCATCAAAATCGGTTCACAAATTATCGCTTAACATAATAAAAAAAAACTTGCAGACGAATTAAGAACCTCCTCCTTTTTTTTGAAGTAGGTTAAAAAGTGTGTGTACTAGTAATAATACACACACTTAATAATAACCTTTTTGTACAAAAGTATATTTGTGCTGTTGGTTATACCTTAATACCTTTACCTTTTATCAACACGATGATGAGATACCTTTGTGAATGTGATTTTCAAGCGAATTGATTCAATAAAAAAAGCAATAAATATTTTGTAATAATATCATTACATTTGAACAAAGCTCGATTTACAATAAAAATATTTGAGTGAATAACTTTTGTCTTCGATTTCGGGCATTCATGGATTTGAACCCGGCGTTGACAAAGCAGCGGATGCTGGCTTATCTCTGGTTGTGAGTGCCGTGTAAAAAAGATACCCTAAACTAACTCTAAAACCCTGAATATTTTCATCCCACATGACTCACTTTTTGGCCTTCTCCTTGAACCGTCCCGTGTCGTCGTCGTCGGACAGGATGCCTTCGATGTCACCGAGGATGAGGTCGAGGTCGTCGTCGCTGTCGTTGGTCAGGCCGGGCAGCGGAGGGGTCAAGTCCCGCTCGGGCGACTCCAGCTTCGGGAGGTCCGAGTGCGGCGGGGTTAGATTTTCTGTGGAACGTAATACGAAATTATCCATTATTACATTGTTTTAATAGATCTAAATTATTACTATTATTATTAATAATTTTTATTTTATTTCATCGGTATTTTTTGTAAACTATTCATTCATATTATATTTTTAAAATATTACAGTCTTATCTTTTTCGAAGACGGAGTAAATGACATTTGTAGGGTTGCCACTTTTCATAAAATTTTAAATAGTTACGTAGTTGTTGTCGATAGTTTTATCGATAAATTGTGAAAGAAGACAAAATTTTGCCGAAAATGACTGATTTGGTTGAATGTTACAACGATCTAATGGTTACTAATTGCGTTAATACCTTCTTTATTCTTATTTTGACAGTTGGCCTACTAAAAATCGAGATCAATATTTATTCACATACATTTTAACAAGAATAGCTGGATTTAATTATCTATATTAAATTAAAATTAAAAACTGTAAAATGTGTCTCCCCTTTGTATTTTTCATAAACATACAGTTCTAAATACATCGTATGTATGTATGAACTTAAGAAATTGACAGTTCAAATGAACTTGTACTCAGTAATTGGATGAATAATAAATAGGTCGAGGATGATACAAATGAATCAAGTGCGGATATTTATTCAATAAGCGTGACCAATATTATTCCGATTGTCGATACAATATTTATCGACTGCAATCACTAGCTGCTCGCACGCGGGCAACACTTTAGCGCAATGAAATGTCATTTTACTCCGTCTTCAAAAAAGACAGACTATAACAATCTAGCAGAAATATATTACTAATATCATAAACGACAATTTCTTGACTTTTCACAAAACATAATTTTAAATTCTTCTTGTACTATCTGACACTATTTAGATCTGCATTAGATAAGAAGTAAAAACATGTATAGCCGGGAGGTATTCTACCGGTGGCGTGCCGATTCATAAAAATATTTTGGTAGCTGGTTTTATTTTGCTACAAGTTCCCGTGCGTCAATTGGAATTAAATTTATTTATCAATTATTAATGCTCTTTTACAGTACTGAGTGCATGCTGTGGTTGCTTATAATTGAAGTTGCAATTACCTATTAATTATTGGGTATTTATTGCTTAATGTACGTTACGTTGCAAACTATGTTGGTAATCCTTAATAAATAAAAAATAATAAATAGTCATAGACCCATTTCTTCAATGGAGAGTGAAAGAACCACAAAATTTACAAGACTTAGCTGAATCTGGCTAAAAAAACTTGTGCTGTCAACTTTCAAGCAATTTTCTAAAATTGATTGTCGTACATTTTTGAAAACTTACCACAAGTTGAGTTAACTTCAGCCTCCTCCTCCTTTCTTATGGGAGACCGTTCCCTTTCTTCCTTTTCAGGAGACTTTCTGGTCGTGTCCGGTTTAGCCTGCTCCGGGCTTGCATCAGACTTTGTAGGCACGCTGACTTCTTCTTTGACCGGTGGTTCTTTCTCCTTTTCTAAACGCTCACGTTCCCTATGAAAAATAAGAACAGAATTAAAAAAAAATCAATAGTAAACCTAGAAGCATCTTTTGATACTTTGTTACCATACGAAATCTAACTCACTATAATATAACAAAAAATGGTTTACCGATTTCCAAATAAATACAGATATAGATAAAGAGAAGGCAAAATGAATTGTTCCTTTCAAAACTCACCGAGTTCTTTATTTACCTGTTAGCCACGGCGTTTTTCCTGCGTCGCGCTTCTTTAGCTCTGAGTACTCTCTCGCGCAGGCTCTCTTGCTCTCTCATACGACGGCGGTACTCGCTGTCCTGATGCGGAAAGAAAACCATCTTTGTTATTGATGATAACAAAGTAACGTTTTTTTACTGTACTGTACTTTAATCTGTCAATTATAATTTCATAAACCATATCATAAAGGCGCTCTTTTTAGTTCTGAATCACAATTCTATTGTCTGTAGCACGAGTACCACAGACAAGGGATTTTTCAGCTCGATGGAGAACGTCGTATTTTTGCTTAGGACGCTACTCAAACGTTATTCTAGCTCCTGATTGGTTAAATTGGCCTAAAAGTCTTGCAACCTGGCCATAAATTTTTATAAAAAATATATTGTTTAAAACATATGCGGTACATGACCATATCTCTCTCTTTGGTTTTTAGTAGTGTTTGTTTGGCCTTTGTCGAAATATATGAAGAGTTTGAAATTGTGTTTGTTGTCATGGATTGTTAACTAAATATACATTAAATATTGGTTTTGTTCCATAATTTTATTTACTCGTAGAAAAAGTATTGTATGATCTTAAAATCTCGTGCCTATTAGTTAGGCCCGCGAGGCTTATAGAGTAGGGTTTCCACGAAGCAAAATGTCCTATGTGGAATATATAAAGCATTTCCATCCGTGTCCCATAGCCGTGAGACGCCATGTATAGAAACTTACTTGCTTGCTTCGATACGGGCTCGTTCGTTCAGTCTCTCGGTATAGTAAAAAAAATTCGGCTACGGAACACTCAACAGTGCATATACCCGAGTTTACCGTGGCAGTCGTCGCTAGCGATCGCGTAAATTACTACAATTTTGCATGGCAAATTACACAGCGCCCCTAGTGGTAACAAAAAGAAACATCTTGTGCACAAAGGTATTACGCGGTCGCTAGCCATAACTGTCGCCGCAATCTCTCGGCAGAGGCCCAAGACCTACCTCGTCGCCGGAGGGCGGGTGCGGGGCGTGCGCGGGGTGCGGGGCGGGCGCGCGCTTGGGCTCGAGGCGCGGGCGCGCGCGCTCGGGGCTGCGCGGGGGCGAGGGCGAGCGCCAGGGGGGCGGCGGGGGGGACGCCGAGCGCATCCTGCGGACCAGAGACGACACTCCTTGTCGATTCTTTCCTTCTTTCCATCGCGCTTGCTCGCAAGTAGTGGAAGAACGTGCGGCAACGAGCGTGGACAAACAACAGGCCTTTTCAATTTTAACCGACTTCAAAAAAGGAGTCGAATTCGACTGTATTTTACGTAATTTGTGAACCGATTTAGATTTTTTTGTTGGATAGAGGGTACCTCGGCAGTGATCCCTTTTAAAATATTTTGAAGAAAATATTCCACCTCTAAGGGTGGCAAACTAGGGGATGAATGACTTTTGAAGTCGGTTTTTTAGTACTCTGTACTGAGATTACATGTTTACAAAGACTAATCATTACCTATACAATAATTAATACACAGAACAAACACAAAGGAAAATTCATTCAATCCGGCTGGATTCAAACCAGCGCCTATTTCATACCTTGGTTGGCTCTCTCTTAACTGGGCTAGTTAAGGAACGAACCAGCAAACCTTACAAATATTTCCATGTGCTAGCTGAAGATCTTTGTTTTTTTGTTTTCAACGACTTTTCTCTTTTAACGAAAAACCTAGTGAAGTAATTTCACAAAAACTAATTGAATATCATAGTAATAAAATACCGTGATATTTATTAAACTAACACATTTTATAAAATACATATATTACTATTCATAAATACCACAGCATACATATTTTATTTATTCGTAAAGTCATAGCACTTAAAAAAAAATTCCGAAATACTTAAAAATTTGTAATTAGTAACCTGGACCATACCATTTTTCGTCCTACCGTTCTTTTTGAACATTCCTTTCAAAATTATAATTGCATTTATTACGTTTGACTGTACCTTTCAAAACAATAACAATGTGCAAGATCCATCTTCGTTTTTACGAATGAATATGAATAAACTATAACACAAAAAACTAGGGTCAGAACCTGAATGAGAAGGTTCCTGTGCTTGCACAGGCTATAGTGCCCGTCTCGTATACCCTAAGAGCCGATAGGAAGGGCCACTATAATCAAAATTTATGCAGAAAGGAACGGGCTGCCCGCTAGCTGTACTATTCCGCCGGGAATTGACAGTGGTGAAAGGACCGTGGCACACTGACCTCCTCCGCAGCCCCGCTCTGTTGGCGTTGATGAACTCCTCCTGCCTCCTCAGTAACTCGTCGTCGTCCCGCCGCCTCGGCGCCAGCTCGTTCTCGATCTCGATCGTCGTGTTCTCGATGTACCTGACGACGACAGTCAAAAAATATTAACATATTATTTACACAACCTCATTTATTGCGAAACATTTTATTAAATTTTTTTCTTTTTAATAATTTTTCTTAGCATGCTCGGATATGTTGACATTACTTAAAAAACCTACAAAGTTTGTCATTGTCATATAGAGCGTGCAACTCTTGCAAAATATGTAGGATCCATTTCTGTTTTTAAATATGTCAAATGGCTATGTAAACAGACTAAAGATAATCACAGTATTGAGTACTAAAAAAACCGACCTCAAAAGTACGTGGAATTACATATATTTACCAAGTTTTATTGAAAACGGTTACCCCCCCCCCTAGTTCGCCACTATGCAGGACACTGGAGATAATATAAATCGGTTCTCACTACTCAAAGTATATTGAGAGCGAAAAACGCCCTTGAATTGGAGAATAGCAAAATCAACCATTAAAATAATTGCTCCTTATATTCAATTTAGGCGCTATTTATAAAAATGAATCTTCATGCGTGAACAGCCACCCTTAGAGGTGGATGATTTTCTTCAAAATTAAGTGGTACCACTATGGAGGTACCCTCTTTCCAACAAGAATCATGAAAATCGGTTCACAAATACCGGAGTTGTCGCGTAACATACATACATAAAAAAAACAGTCGAATTGAGAACCTCCTCCTTTTTTGAAGTCGGTTAAAAAACAGTTATACAACCAACAGCTCACCAGTGTCGGATAATTTCAGGTACGTTTTGTGTACCTACTTTTGGTGGCAATTTTTATTATTTCAATATTCTGAAATATTCTCATCAAATATTATTTTATCTACACACATATCATAAACTCTCTATAATGTGTTCAAAAACCGCAAATTACGACCAGCATAAAGGTAAAAAACTGTTTTGTTAGAATTTCTTATCTGTGATAATGTTATTATTGCTTCTTAACATCGATTGCATTCAAATTTCGAACATCTCTGAAAAACAAAACAATTTGATCTGACCTCAATTCTAATATCAGTCGAGATGAAGTTTTATTCGAAACGAAATGTCATTAGCAAAGAATTTTGACAATTTCACACGTTACTTGATATCGAACGATATGATAGTTGGGGCCGATTCTAGTTTGTCTATGAATTAAAAATAAAAACTACGGTTGTGTGACATGCGTGAGAAAAGTTTTTATTTGCCGCCATTTCGCCAGTCGTAACATGCGGTTCCTGAACACGTCATAAAGACATCTGTACAGATGAAGCAGTGTATGTAACTGTACATAGTTGGGCATTAAAACACTCGTGAGATGTTTTTATGAAACTCGCCCTGTTTGTATTTCAATGCTTTTCATTATGTAACAGTCACATAAACTGCTATAATATTCCACGATAATATACTCGAATACTTAAATAATAAAAATTGCTACCGAAATTAAATAGGGAAGACTAACTTGATTACCCTGTCCGTAATTGCGAGAATTAAAAAAAAAACTATGGTGTTACTTAATTTGCTATTATAATAGGCTGTACGGATATAAAATAAACGCAACTTTGGAATAATTTGTTGTTATTTTTATTTTTTCGTTATTTAATAATATTTTCTTCGTGAATATGAGTTCTGAGGACGAAATACTTTACTACAATGATGTATTTACAAGTATGTAATTTTATATAAAAAAAGAACTATTTTCTTTCGATATTTGGCATTTGATCTAATCATTCCGGGAGCAGAATAACCAATGGGGATTATTCTAGTGATGGCCATACCCCTCATATCAGTGATCTCGTGTGCCAATTCAAGGTACTTGCGAAATTTCACGGTTTCGGCTTTCACGAGACCCTCGCTATGTGGGATATTAACGCGATTCAATGCAACAGTTCGTCCAGAGAATGATTGCCACCTTATCTATTTCTGCCGCCAAGAAGAAATGCTCACATTACTGCGTTTCGGTATTGAAGGTGTACTGGTGAATTTACAGGCACATGGAACTTTTCAACTTTGTCTCAGGGCCGTATTCCAGAACTGACTTGAGTATTGCAGTGAGCACTGAAAATCATACCCAAGTCCTTGCCATTGGGTCGCATTTCCAGTGCTTGAAATCATACTCAAGTCTGCTCAAGTCCTGACTTGAGCATTGAGTAGAGTTCTGGAATACGACCCTAAGAGTGACGGGCGCACTGCAACTGTTATGGACAAGCGAGTCGCATACCATAATAATCACTTGGTATCATATTAACAAAAAAACAAGTCTGGCTTACTCGCAAGAATTAACATGTCCGTGATAATGGATACAATTACACAGCTCAGGTCCCCACTCAATGTCGGTAAAGATATTCAACGGTCTCCCGCCAATCATTAAGAACGAGAAAAGTATTCACTCTTTCTTAATAAATTGAAATTATACCTAATTAATAAACGTTACTACAATTGAAGTGAATACTTTAATGACAAAATATAATATTATAATAAATTTTAATAATTAAATTAATACATAATAAATAAATCTTGAATTATGTTGTATTATATATTCATATTCTTGTAATTTAATTTAATCGGAATTTTCTCAGTGACGTACTTTTATTATACATTGATAGTGAACAATTGAAGTGACTAATCTAAGCCTCGGCCTGCCTCTGGTCTTGTTGTTATCCCGAAGACAAGGCTCTTAAGTGTAACATTATTTTTAACTTTAAGACCTTATGTACCATATGAAGACAATAAATATACAGAGCATTGACATTTTGAAGAGGTTGAGATTTTCGGGTATTGGAACTGGTGAACACTTATAATAAAGCATATTTTGTAGTACGAATCTTTACACTTATCTTTTAGAGATATTTCAGGGGGAAGTTTTGAATTGCCTCGACAGAACACTTGCGAGTTAAGAAGTCTATTAATATCGGCGGCATTTCCTTAAAGTAAACTAACCTGGTGGGAGACCGCCTTGGCGGCGGCTGGAATTTTCTATTAGCAGCGCGAGCTAAGGCGTTTCTCTGTTCAGCTATAAACCGCTCGGCCGCGTCGTCTATATCTTTTATGGGACCTGAAAGCAATTAAACTCAATGGAATACCTTCAAACTCATTACAAAGAAAATTGTTATTTAAGATTGTAAATACAAGACTTTTTACTAGGCCACGAGAAAAAATGTGCAACTAATTCTACTTATGAAAACAAACTATTTTTACTACAATAACTCATACGCGAAAGAACAATCAGCTACAAACATACGCCTATTCGACCAAACGACGTGCGAGAAGAAATTCTTGGAATTATGAGTACCAGAGCACATAAAATCTCGACCCAGATCAATTGAGAAATGTTCGTTTCTCAAATAGGTCCTATTTCTAATCTAGATCCCACAGTGCCAACTGCCGAGTCACCGAGGTAGTTGTAGTATTTTCAGTTGATAGGCACACCAATAAATAGTTGATACCACACAATTTAACAGTTTATTGATAGTCACTTGAAGCGAGTATACAAGCAAAGTACAGAGGCAAACGTATATGGCAATATTAGGTAAATACAACGAAATTAGCGGAAGCCGGTAGATATGATGGCAAGCAAAGGGCGACTCGGGTTTCACTTCGAAGATCTTATGGGCGACTGGCTGCCGATGCGCAGTAACGCATTGTGTCCGGCTTACGCGAAACAATGGCGTAGGTTAACATGAATCGAGAGGTAAGTTGAAATTTGCGTTAATATTTTTAGATAATTTAGTTTTAATTTTAATTATAGTTACTACATTTTTATTCTCATTTATTTTATTTGGTAGATGTTAATAAAGTATGTATATGTATGAGTATATAATATATAATATATTATATTATAAGTTACGTAATTATTACAATATTTAGTTTTAGTGTTGTATTAGGTACTAATTCGTTTTAAGTTCTTTTTCAGGTACAGTTCGTGATCTGCCACATAGTCAATAAATAATTCGTAACAAATCAGATCTTTTCAGAGATAGACCCCTGATACAGGCAATGTGATCTAATTTTAGATCACATTGTCTGTATCAGGGTTCTATTCCTGTTCCCAGTCAGAAATAACTACCGTCAAATAAATAATACTCGACCAAATCAAAAGAAGCATGATGCGAATGAAACTTCATACTTGACATTGTTTTTTGATTTACTTGAATATTACTTATGTGACAGTATTTGTTTCGGACAGAGAACGGGAGTCGACTCCCGGGAGTAGTGTGTACGAAATAAATTATACAAATGGAGTAAGCGAAAGGGATACATAATTCGAAGACCTCTGTGGTCGAGTGGCTTGCATACCGGTTTACATGGCATCGCCATTTCTGAGGTTGCGGGATCGATCCCCGGCCGGGTCAGTGTAGAAACTAAGTTTTTGTATATTGTCTCGCGTCTGGGTGTTTGTTTCAGATTTCCATAGCCAAAGTGCTTTAGCTACTTACTTTGAGATCTGGCGCCTTATTCTTATTACAGTTCAATATAGGTTCGCAACGACAACAAAGCGCGATGGTGGTATACACTTCATGTAGCTCTGTCTCACGACGATTCATTTTAGATCCTAAGCTGAATCGTAATAAGAGTTCATGGTAAGACCAATGATAAGGTAATGTGATGTTGTTTATTGTTTATTTATTTATATTAATTTCGTCATATTTGTTTTATCGCGTCAAAAATCGACAACTATGATATTAATATTTTTTTTGTGTAAATACGCCAGTAGATAGTTATTCTTATTGATACAAGTATCAAACAACAGACTACAGACAGAGTCTAAGTTGGTAAGATCAAGCGGTGGCCCCGGTGTGGCAAAAGACGCTGGTTCTTACTACTTACTTTTAAAGTTATTCGATTTTTAATTTTATTTTGACATTCCCTAAAAATGTTTTTTTATTTTTATTCCATCACTTCCTTATACATATAAACAGACGATAAATCAGCGTTAGAAATCCATGTTTATTTTCAAGAGCGTAAAATTCCGTGTACTAAATTTGCTTCGCGACCAAAGGCACAACTGACATGATGTGGCCAAAAGGATAAAGATTGAATTTTTAAATAGCAGTGGCTCGGTGGGCTGGGGTTAGGAACATCATTATTATTATTATTATTCTTATATAAGAATAACAATGTTTAAGATTCAACCGCGGCGAACAACTCAATACACATGTGTCTATGTAAAACTAGGTAACATTATGCCACTATTTTAAATAGAAAAACCATCATGAGACTGGGGGCGCGTTCCCATTATATATCGTGAAGACAGTCGTGCAATTGAAAGTATCGTGACTTCTATATTCAAAACAAGTTGTTCACATATAGAACATATTAACTGTCGTTCACGACTTTTTGACGTTCCGACGACAGACTGTCGTGACAATGGGAAGAGCTAGAACGACAGTCATCTGACGATAAAAATGTGGCGACAGATATTCGCTTCAAACCATTATGTCGTGCAAACGACAAACTCGAGTCACCGCCGCGGAATCTCATGATTAAGGACCACGGACTGGTTCGAAACACGTCTAACAAAAATACGACGTAAATACATGAGTTATCTGTTAACTACGCAACTAAAACTAACAGATAAAGAAAAAAGAAAAACTAAATAACAAAATCTTTATTAAAACTAAACTCGTAATGCAAAACAAATATATTAATTGTCATATTAAATAAATAAAAATTGATCTTTGAAGGAAGATCTTTTTTAACTACATTTTTTTAGGAAAACTACTTTTTAAAATGCTGCAACGAGACAAGGACCAAAAAGTAAATATTCCATAAAACTCTTCAAGTGGTGCTGTTAAGATATTTTGTCCCAAAAATCCGCACCATGTAATATTAGCTGCGCTGTGGGAATATGAGGTACAAGATTCTTAAATCCCCAAGGTATTATTAACTGTGGGGATTTGTAAAACATGCAAAAACACTTATCAGACTATACATAGTATACAATGGAGCGGAGACAAAAGCGGTTGACTTTGAGTTCTCCGTAAGTGCTATATACACAAATGCCAAGCGTGGCCTTGAAATACAGGCTCTCTACTGACTAACTGTAATGACATTCAGCAAATTTTTCAGGGCACCTTTTTATAGTGACCGAACGAGCAAGTCGTGCGCCACGTCCATCTATAGTCTATCTTTTTTGAAATGGGAGTAAAATGACATTTGCAGGGTTGCCAGTTTTTATAAATTTTAAATAATCATGTAGTTTTATCGATAAATTGTGAAAGAAGGTAACATTTTGCCAAAAATATCGAAATTGTGAACGTTACGACGTTCTAATTTCTAATTTCGTTATTGCCTTCGTCATTCATATTTTGACAGGTGGTCTATAAGTATCAAAATCAATTTTTATTCATGTACATTTTAACAAGAACATGTGGATTTGATTATATTATATTGATATAAATAAATAAAAATTTAAAATGTCTCCATTTTATATATTTTTTGTATTTTATATTATTATTAATTGTGTCCATTAAAAATATAAAATGTCTCCATTTCATATTTTTAATGGACACAATTCCAAATGCAGTGTATCTAACGAAAATTGACAATTCAAATGAAGCAGTGCCCAGCATTTGAACAAATAATGGTTGGCAAAAAAGGCATGCGTTCACCAACATTCAGTCGAGTCGATAGAATATTTTATCGACTAGGATCACTAGCTGCTTGTAAGCGCGCAACACTTTCGCGCAATGAACTGTCATTTCACTCCATCTTCAAAAAAGACAGACTATACTATGTAGATAAATTGCAACGTCCATCAAAGTTTTTGTAATGTCACTAAAAGTTTTAAATCGCAAAGATCTGCGGGACACTGCCACTGCGAGACATAAAGTGGATCAATACTGAACTTGCCATTACATTACATTCAGCTTTGACGGGTTTTATGTGCAATACAAATATAGCAACGTCAGAATCACAAATTTTGTAAAATTTTAAAAATTTTGTACATATACTCCAGGACACATAATTAGAGCCACCTTGCAATTTAAGTATAAAATGTACTAAACATAAACAATATTTGATACATCAAAAACTATTATGCTATTTTGAACTGGTATCGTTTATCATTTCCATAAGTTGGAAAGTTTGAATTTGTAATATAGGGGAAAGCTTTTTCTTCGATGATAACAATATTTTTGTTCCAGCCCTTTAATATTTACAGTGGAAGGTGGCTCAAATTATGTGTCAGGGAGTGTAATGTGTGGCATACCAAACTAATTTTGATTCTATTGACATTATTAATTATAGTCTTTAGTTGAAATTTTAACTATCTGGACAATCGTCATCAGCTACTAATGCCACTTGGTAAGACAATGTTGCCAAGTTTATTGTATAGCGATGTCTTTGGTTCAGTTCTCAATCGAATCACTAAAACGATCTGCTAAAAAAAATATGATTAAGAGAAAGTATTTTGTTACATTATTATTTATATCATACTCATCAGTATATATTTAAAAAATATATATTGTTAATATTTCTGAAATACACAAAGGTAATTTGTTTTTTTTTAACATCATTCAAACAGTATAAAAAAGCACAAACTTCTTATACTAGACACAAACAAAGGTGTAAAGGTTGACCATGTCGACCCCATTTCATAAAACACAATTTATTAACCCTCACTTCAATTTATATACTTGAGTCATGTAAATTTGTACGTAAGAATATAGGTTTGTATTCTCCAATACCAGGAATTAAACGCAATGACAGAAATAAATACAAATTAAAAGTACCCTTTTCAAAATTGCAATTATTTACTAACAGCCCTCATTGTATGTTGATAAAAATTTATAATAAAATCCCAAATAAAATCAAAAGTAACGAAAAATACATAACGTTTATTAAACATCTAAAACAAATGTTAATTAAAAAATGCTACTATTCTATAGAGGAATTTTTTTCAGACAAATTCGAGTAGCTATTCGTATTCATTCGTTTTAATATTATAATAAAATTTCGTTTAAAATAGAATATAATTATTCGTTATATGATTGTAGATGCTATGCTATTACCTCGTTTGTGTATTTTAGATTACATAAGCTCTATGTTGCAATTTTATAACTATATGTCAAGAGTTAAATTTATGTTTTAATTCCATTATTATTTGAATTGTATAGGTAGAAAATAAATATAAAATTATAGTTATTACAATGTAAATATAATAATATAAATGTGGTATGTGAATGTGTGAAAGTGAGTAGGTAATATTATATTAAGTTCCTCTCTCAAATTGTTAAATCTTGCAGTGCCCTAACGGGGTCCATATGAACACATGTATTTAAGTTAAGACCTTTTCTGACATATGGTGGCAATGAATAAATGAATATGAATATGTATTAGCTCAAATTTTACAAATTCTTTAAAGACTTTTCTATTAATAATCTCAGTACAGAGTACTAAAAAACCGACCTCAAAAGTATGTGGAATTACATATAATTACCAAATTTCATTTAAATCGGTTTAACGGAAAGTGCGCAAACCCGGATTCATCCCCTAGTTCGCCACTGTACGGGACTTGACACAGGAGATAATAAAAATCGGTTCTCACTACTCAAAGTATATTGAGAGAGAAAAACGCCTTGAATTGGAGAATAGCAAAATCAACCATTAAAATAATTGCTCTTTATAATAAAATTTAGGCGCTATTTATAAAAATGGATCTTCATGCGTGAACAGCCACCCTTAGAGGTGGATGATTTTCTTCAAAATTAAATGGGACCGCTATGGAGGTACCCTCTTTTCAACGAAAAAAGAATCATGAAAATCGATTCGCAAATACCGGAGTTATCGCGTAACATACATACAAAAAAAAACATACAGTCGAATTGAACTAATTGACGGTACGAACAAGTCATTTGTCTGGTGGTAAGCGACACGCCTGTCCATAACAGCCGTGTCTTAAAAAGATATAATTTAGATTGATGAGTTGATGACCTACTAATTGATTCAATGAATTCGATCTTTTAGACAATACTATTCTTATTTCGTTACAAATTGGCAATACTATAAACTTCAGTTTTGTCCAGTTAATTAAAAATCCCACTTGTTCGATATTATCGGAATGCAAAACCATCGACATCGCTAGCGCAACACTAAAATAGTAAACTCAGCCACAGATTAAGAAATACAAACTGTCATATTTTTTAAATTGCAAATTCTGAACGGTATGTGTGTAATAAGAAATTTTGACACATTGTATATCTTTAGTGTGGCCCACCGTACGTGTGGAATACCGTACCGAATTTGCTCTCCAGGGTGGGGCTGAGCGGAGGCGACTTTTGGATCCGCGTCGGGATGTACGTAGGCAACGGCAGGCCTACGACATACCACAATGTCATTAAAGGCCTTATTACTTGAAGGAGGCACACATGTACTTCGGATATTGAAGGCCAGAGATTGGTTTCCGTAATGTATACGATTGGATATGAATGCGGGCTGACTTTCAAGGTAATCGGTTAGTGTTGAACAAACCAACGCTTCCGCGAGCACGTCTCGCGTGTCGATCAGTATACCTATACTAAATGGTACAGTACTCCTAGCGGTCTCTACAAAAATTAAATTTGTCGCGCGAATACTTTATGCGGTTGCTAGCTATAGCATTAAGAGATAGTCGTCAATCACTTAATAGTCGATAAGTAAGTTCGAATTAAATTTTTTTCCCATACTAATAATGGCTTTTTTTGCTTGGGTTTTTTCAGAATTAATTTTTTTACAATCGGAATTAAAGCCATTTAAAAAATGTATATCGTATACTTTACGTGTTCCATTTAGTCCAGTTGATATAAAAAATATCAATGGTATATCTTAAGTACCTATTGAATACAGCGGTTATCTTGTAAAATTTGGAGGTAAGTTTGAGTAAATTATACTATCGTGAAAATTTTTTATCGTGTTTTCACAACGTATGTATATCCCCAATTTTACTGTTTTTTTTTTCCAAAATGATTGGTTGAACACTTTCACTGTTATGCTGAATCAACGTCATTTGAGGTTGTATCTCTTAATATGCTATGCTGAACGCGAAGCCTGATCACATCGGAATCTATATTTTAGATCTTACAGCACAAATGAACGTGAATTACAATTTAGATGAAAATGAATTAGTTATGCTACAACACAGAACTGAGTATTCTGTAAAGAACCATTTTTCGTCAAATTAAAAATGTACGATAGAAGTTATATAAAACTGATCGCCTTTGCGGACGTGATCGCAGAGGCCGACTAGTCATGGATTCATTAACCATCAAACCCAGCTTCTACTCGGCTTAAGGGTATTAAGGGTCGTATTCTAGAACTCTACTCAATGCTCAAGTCAGGGCTTGAGTATGATTTAAAGTAAGACTAAAGTATTTTCATCACATAAAAATCATTGACATACGTTTATATAGCGCCACTGTCGCTTTGTGCACTAGGCCACTTCTATTAATGCCATTTCTTAAACTTAAGCAGGTATAGCTTAACTTAATTCCAAAATTTCGTTGTTAATTTCATTTAAAAATCTTACCTTCAACTGGCGACTGAAAGTTTCCTTTAAAATGAGGATTAATCAGCACTTTCTTCCCTTGAAGACCACCAGGAGGCAAATTAGGGGGCAGTTGCACTGGCAACATTCTCACTTCGGCTTCCCTCGTCATCGGGCCACCCATCGGACCAGGCTGCCTTATCGTCACTTGAGGAATATGACTCGGTATTGGACCAGGAACTGGTTCCCTTATAAACGGTCTAAACTGTCTTTGAAAGGGGAACATTGGTCTGGGTTCAAAGTTCGGTCTGATGTTTGGACCAAATTCTGGGTGTGGATCCATATTAGGGCGGAATTGGTTGGGAAATCTAGGAAAATTAGGACGTATATCTATAGGTGTGAAAGGATCAATAGGGACATTGGGAAGGATAGGACGTTCTGGGAGTAAATCTTCTGGTATTTTTGGTGGTAACACCATCGGTTCGTGTAAGTCTAGTGACATATCTGGTCGGATAAGTGGTAATTCTGGGTGTACATCGGGCCGTAATTCTGGGTGTATGTTGGGCCGGATGTCTGGTATAATTTCTGGTCTGAGTTCTGGACGCATTGGTGGTAGACTCGGCCTTATTTCAGGGCGCATTTGAGGAGTCTGGCGTATTGGTTGAGATGGCGGGAAAGATGGGCGCTGGTTGAAATTGCCCTGAAAGTATATAAAAAGTAAATAAATGTAAGATACAGAATCAACCACATTTCACTTGATTAACTTATGCTAGGAAATTCTCTCTTGTCCAGACGTGTTTTCTGAATTTAGTTATCAGACACTGGGGTCTAATGTGTCGACAATGTCCCAGTGAGTTTGAGCACACCATCTGACCCGGATCTATGGCACCCTTGAGGATTTTCTTCTTCCCATGCGAAAAAGGTATTAACTTAAAAATCACAAGTAAGAAATGGAGTTTCTCTTTCTTTCTTGAGCTTACGAGTTGTACTGGCAAAAACGTTAGTGACTAAAAGAAGACTACTCACTCTATGCATATTATTTCTTCTGTACTGGTTGTGATGGAAGCGCTGGTTGAAATGCGGACTGCGCCACGATGTGCGACCGCGGCCGCCGAACTGACCGCGCGGCACGAACACTTTGTCTAAACACAAATATAGATCTATTGGTTCAGGGGTCGCTTAACCTTCCGGTGGTCGCATCCGTCCGTCGCGTGCGGTCTGTGAGACCGCAATTTTACGCGTTTAGTTTGATAAGACACACTGAATATTTTCATGACGACGTTGTGTTAGCACGTGATAAAAAGAACTCTTTTAATAAAAAAATAAATATAACTCATATAAATAAAAAAAAATTGTCATATTAGAACAAAACAACAAATTTACAAAACAAGACGAAATTTTCTATCTTAATCGTTAATATGCACACTATTATAAATTATTATCGAGATCAATCATAATTATCATAATAATCATATTAAATTATCATAAAATTTTTTTGGAACACGACCGGTCGCGCGCGTATTTTGAGACCGCAAACACAAATAAAAGCACATGTGCGCTTGAGACGAATGTCACAGGGCTACTAAGGGGAAGTACCGCACTCCCTCGAGGATATCAAGGTCGCACAACGGTCTATTGTTTATAAGACTAAAATAAGGTCGCTGCGGTCTTTGACACCGCGCGCGACCGCTGGAAGGTTAAATAAAATAATAATTCGGATTCAGATTTAACATTTCAAATCAGTTCAGGCTTAAAATTCGTTACACTGGATATTTCCTAGTTTAGAGACCATTTGAAGTTTTTTTTTAAGCGGCATAATTTCCGCAATATTTGTCATAGCATATAGATAGTACAGCATGACGACTTACCCAATGAGTCGGGAATGTCCCTGACCTGTGGCTGCCTCTGCGCACCGGGCGGACGCTCCGACACGAAGCGGGAGCGGCACATTTCGCCATCTAAACCAAAAGAAACAACAGACTTATAATTCCTTCTTTAGACATTATGAAAAAACAATTAAAACGACTACTGATATGTAAATCTAATCAGATTTACTTTGATAATCTATATATATATACAGTAATTTGAGTCTGCAAACGTTTTTTTAACTATTTTTCTTTTAAGATGGTGTAAAATGATTATTGTCTTGCAAGCAGCTAGTGTTTGCAGTTGATAAATATTAATTAAGACATGGAGGACTACTGGGTCTCATGTCTCAGGTTATCCTACTTTGTGAGTTAGGGAATATATCTTGTAATGTTCTAACCTTATCTTAGATTTAATGTTTTTGCTGTGAACTAACGCTCGGACATAAATACATTATTATTGTTATTATCATATTGACTGTCGACTGTTGGTTATTCTTATGAAATAAATAGCCGCGCTTGTTTTATTTGAATCATCAATCATCGACAATCGGCCAATTATTCTTCCAACTGCTAGGCATAGGTTCATTTCAATTGTTCATTTTTGAAAATTCATACATACATACACTAAATTTCTCAGTATACGAATATTTCAGTACAGAGTAGTAAAAAAACCGTCCTTAAAAGTTAGTAGAATCACTTCTATCTGCGAAGTTTTAATGGAATCGCTTAACGGAAAGTACGCGAAACCGGATTCATCCCCTAGTTTGCCACCCTTAGAGGTGTGATATTTTCTTCAAATTTAAATGGGACCAATACTGAGGTATCCTCTTTACAACAAAGAAGGATCATCAAAATCGGCTCACAAATCGTTATCGAATAACATATATAAAAAAATACATTCAAATTGAGAACCTCCTCCTTATTTAAAGTCGGTTAAAATACAAATAGGAGACATTTTTTTAAATTTTTCATTTGACTTTAATATAAATCAAGTCCGCCTGTCGTTATTAAA
Organism: Hyposmocoma kahamanoa; assembly: GCF_003589595.1. Classification (NCBI taxonomy): domain Eukaryota; kingdom Metazoa; phylum Arthropoda; class Insecta; order Lepidoptera; family Cosmopterigidae; genus Hyposmocoma; species Hyposmocoma kahamanoa. Next base: position 2,394,418 of record NW_020655294.1, read on the forward strand.
ATGTGTATGACTAAATACAATAACGCAATTAGTCATCATTAGACCATCGTAACATTTACAATTAAAGTTTAAAGTTTTTGGCAAAATTTTACCTACTTTCACTATCCACTGATAAAATTGTCGAAAACTACATGTCTACTTAAAATTTTACAATAACTGGCAACCCTGCACCATCTTTAGGAAAGACAGATTATATATATATCCTACAACTCTCTTCTTTATGGAGCAGAGCTACACCTCTGAGCAATACAGTAAATAATGAAACTGAAGTATTTCTAGAAACAACAGTAATTAAGTCGTAACAAAAAACTTACTTGACATTGATGGTCCCATGTCAGATGGAACAATTTGTGGAGATTCTACGGGTGATGCAGGCTGAAATTAAAACAGACTTTATTACTACTTGAATTTTGTTTTTAAATAAATAAATAAATAATAATAATGCACACACTCAACATAGCCCCGCACTAGGGAAGCCCTGTGTCACGGTGCCATGGACACACGCATAGGCAACCGCAAATTACATCCAAACTCATGAGAGAAATAAATGTAGGCCGTACAAATATTTGTCCCGGCCCGGGAATCAAACCTGGGGTTCTACGTGGCAGTGGCAATGGTAACCGTTCGGCCATGGAGACAATTTCAATTTTATAATTTTTGTTTTATTTATCATCTAGCTATTTAAGATATCTGCTAGTATGAGGGATAACAAACATCTGACTATTTGATTTTATCAAAATTTTATTTGTACTTATTTTGGGAATCAAGTTTTGATAACTATTTGTTATCATAAATGAGATCACTAGCCAAAATATGGTCACCATTGTGTTACAACCTGTATTGCATTGGAGTGACAGTGAAATACAACTGTATTACTTTGAAAATTAACAAATTTCTGAGGAAATTTGAGAAATTTGTTCAAGAATCCTTACACATGCAGTGTGAGTAGTAATAACTTCTCATACAAAGAAAACAGGGATGTGGAAGTGGCTACAGTGCGGCATAATTAAACTCTCCTATGATTTGTAATGACATAAAATATGTACGGTCCATTTACAAAAAGCGCAATTGTGGGCTGTGGCATGGACAATATTCATAAGGCACTATAACACCACTTTCGTTTTTTTTTACTGGGGAAGTGCTGTCACAATGAATAATGGCTATTATCCTAAAGCTCTATTCACAATGATGGTTTCATTATATATTAATATATTATACATATACATAATGCTTCAAATAGCATTATACACATAGAATACACAAGTTTTACATACAAGTATTATTAAGTCATATAATTTGCAATTGTCACTTCCAACTTATTTTCAATTTTATTTAGTGCACAGTGGTCGGACCATTGACCTACCAATAAATGGACGTCAGGTTCGCGCTAAAAAGTGTCCGTACCTGTAGGGCGTTAAAATCGCATAAAGTGCGTCAATCGCGCAACAGTCTTCATTTGTTCGAGTGACAGCGCGTTTGTCAATCATGCAGTACCAATAATAATAACTTGTAAAAATTACTGCAGTAAAGTGTGAAAACAGGATTTTGTATCATATTTTCACTGAACAAATATATTGTGTTGTCATAGTTGTGTCATTTAAAAGTGTTATTTTGTACAGTTTTATAGTATTTAATTTATATATAACTGAATCGTAAATATAAATTACAAAAGCACACGAAATAATGAAATAGCTAACTGTCCTTTTTATTTATTTTTATTTTATTATATTTGGGGAGCTTACAGCTACTTTTACAATATAGATTTAAGTAAGATCAAACAGATGCCAATTAAAATTTTCTACTCAATGCATGCGCAAAAGATGGAAAGAGACCCATTACGTCCGTTTCAAGAAGCTTATATAAACTTCTTGGTGATTTTCAATTGGTCGAACCACAAGCGATTGAAATATTTAGAACAAAGAAACTATAGAGTAGCTTTGATTTCAATCCTAATTTTTAAAATAATTTTTTTATTAAACGTTAGCAATAACTAACAAAATATTGTTGTACTCGTTTTACGGCATGGGATTACTTATCAAAAGTCAGAAAATACATTTGCCCGAAATAACATTAGCTCGAATTTTCATAATGCGCTTACAAAGATTACAAAACAAAAGCTAATTTTGTCTATATAAAAAGCATCAAAATTACTCGAAAGCGTAACGGTTTTGTTATAAATCGGAATTACGGATATTTGAGTTTACGTTTAGTTAGAATATCGGTGCTTTTCTTATAGTACACGCTTATTTTCACATTTGTAGTAATATTTGTATGTATGTATCTGCCCAACTCTTTATTATACCTTTAAGTGAATTTGTACAAAATTCGACATAATAATATATATAAAAAAATTAATTAATATTTACGAGAAAGGCCATTCCATTACTCTTGTGTTCAAGTAATTTTCAGTCAAAGCTAAATATGGTGCATTTTGTGAAGTTTCCAGTAGAAGCTGAATATGGTGTTTTTAGGCCCTTCAATTGTTGTAAGCAAATTTAGGCAGTACTGCAATGATGTTACAATTTAAATTAAATGTTTTAGTTTTTTATATTTCGTTACATGTCACTACATTTGTATAGGTTACCCTTGGACATTCTTTTCGTGGTTTTTGTATTAGACCCGATGTCCATTTGTTGGTAGGTCAATGGGTCGGATACTATATTTTAAATTTGTAGTATAATATATAAAATTAATTTGACACCTTTTGTAATTACTTACTATAGCGGGTGGTACAATCCGAGGTTCAGGATCATACACTGGTGGTGGTTCATACGGTGCATAAGTAGAGTGTTCAGGCTGTATGTTTGGTATTTCCACTGTTATGTTGGGTACCACACATTCTCCACCTCTGTCCGGTTGGAGATGGTACTGGATTGGTTGCTGGAAAAATATTTAGTTATTTCAATTCAGTGAAATATTCTCCAGACATTTCTGAATCCTCCATGCCAGAGTTGATGAGTACGTTATTAGGGTGGGTTCTATCAAGGCACAAGCTCTTCCTAATTGTAATCTGTTCACTAAATACAACTCTGAATCTCAGTTTCCCAAAGTGGTCCATAGTGCCCCACAGTGGGTGCTGAAGTCCTAGGGGGTCCCTACCACCCCTGCGCTCAACTGGGGAGTGTTGATGCGGTCCAGCTTGTGGTAACACTTTACCACATTTGAAAAAACTTCAATGATCTATATAAACTATACTACATACATACCAACTAAACTAACTAACTAAAACTACACTGTATATAATTTTTTTTCAAAATACATGTAAAAAACAAAAAAAGACATGTTTTCAATTAATTTTTGTGGTGGTGGGCATTGAAATTTTTTATCCTGCCTAAATTTGGCTTACCCCCCAGTAAGCCAAAAAGTTTGGGACCCTGTGATCTAAAGCAACAGTATTAAAATATGAGAAGTGTTTTCTTGGCTTCAATTGTTTTGATCTTCTTCAGTAAGAGCATGAGTTTGCCGAGCAGTGACCACCAGCGGATTTGGTGTAGAGGTGTCTTTTTCTTTAATAACATCAAGTGAGGGGACGAACTAGTTGTGCGCCTGACGGTGAGCTACACGCATATCCATTACAGTTGCAGTGCCACTCAGAGCTTTAAATTGCAAAGATCTGAAGGGCACTACCACCACTCCCGTCACTATGAGGCATAAGTTGACAAGTCCCATGTGCCTGTAATTTCACCAGCACCTTTACCCTTTAAAACTGGAACGCAGTAATGCTGACATAAGTAATGCTTGATTTTCTATTAAAATATTAATATTAATTTGAAATAGGTAAGGTGGCAGTAATAACCTGGATGAACTCTTACACAAGGAGCTCTACTGCTACTAATCTTATTATACTATGTCTAGTGACGACTAGCGACGCTAATAAGCCTATTGTGTCCACCTAGTCAAACATAGGCCCCAGCAAGATCACCATAGCACAGTCAAGAAAACCACAAAGGGTCTCAACACTGTGGATACAACACGGTTTTGAATCTTCAATATTACACGTACCTGGCTGGGAACGTCGTTTCCCGAGTAAATATTGCCGACGACGCCATCATAGCTTGAAATGGATGATGGCACATTTTGCGACGCTCCACTCTCATAATCATCGGCTAAAAGTTGTTCCTCCTCCTCGTTACCGAGGTTATAATCTGCCAGGCTCTGATCGCCAAGATCGTCGCCCAACAAGTCTTCACTGTAAGAAAAAAAAATAGTAAAATAATGAAAACGCGTGGACACTAGGATTTCATATCACGTTTTTCAACCAGAAATTAGCATATTCCATGAACATATGAAATGTCATAACGTTTTATACAATTTTGTACGATGTTAAAGTAGATTTGTGTAGAAAATCGAATGTTATTACGTAAAATTCAATAAAATAAGGGAAAAATAATACTCACTTGTCCGACATGTTGACAAATGACAACAATTTTTTTTTATTGTCCATGGTAGGCATTTTTTTCAATATTTTTTTTTATTAATAATTTTGGTTTGGATACAAGCCCTTGAGCCATGTCTTCGTTTAATTATGTTTCCGTAAATATGCCCACCACAAAGCTTATCTTATAAAAGCAAAACTTATCTAGTATGAAGCCATTAATATTAAAAAAAAGATTCGCTGGGCCTTTTGGAGGGAAAAGTTTCGTTTTTATTTTGATTTTCAATTATTTAGTGAAATCTAGTTAAAAGTGGAATAGGATAGTGCTATGGTGCCTTAATCGAAGATTAAAACGCGAAATTATACGAATCTCGAACTAGAATACCCGTATCGGCCCGTTTTAAAGAATCCCGAGTCAATCCAAGCACGCCGTCTCAAATTGCCTATCCTCTTTGTGACGGCCATTTACAGAAACATAATTAAACTTCATGTTTAGGCTAATGGCTTTGCCAAAACCTTAATAAATTAAAAAAAAAATGTATAACATAACCTTACTTTTTTGCTGGTGTTTTGTTTATTGAATTAACCACAAACTAATATAACATTTAAAAGAAGAAGAAGAGATACTACGTATGAATTAACTAAGAAGAAAACAAATAATTGTCAGCGCAATATAGGTGCTGAAATTGTGTAAAATAATGGCTGGAGACGAATGTGAGATTGAATACCTGGACGAGGATGAGGAATTGGTTCAACAGTGCATGCAAATCGTTCAAACAACGCCTGTTCCTGATAAAGCGAAAGTTGAAAGTTTAGACAGCGAATCTAACGACGATTTGCTTGTCGAACGAAAATTCGACCATTCCGCAGTCAAAAGACGGAACAAAACTGAAGAGGAAGATTCCGACTATGATCCCAGAGACGATATGTTGCAACTTAAAAAGAAAAAGATAATAAAAAAGCCGCCGAAAAGAATCATTAAAATTGATTCACAACAAGTATCCTTCTACGTAAGAAATAATGCAGAAAATGTGCAAAAACCTCTTAAAACGTACAGCAGAGTGCTTGAACAAGGGCTGCACGCAATTCAGAAAAAAACTGCGTCCAAGATGATAAAAGTGAAGGAAGTGCGTCCTGTTCCCCGTCCTGTTACAAAAACAACTGAAGAAATGCTAAAGGAACGCAAGAAACTTGATATTAGAATACCCGATTTTGAAGATCCACTATGTCTGCCCGTTCGGGCTTTTTTGAAGGATAACGCCGAGTTAAAGAAACTGAAAAGCTGGAATAATCTATGTCTAAGTTATCTTACAAAGGGTAATGAAGCTTTGGAGACTCGTGGAAAAATCAACTCTTCGAAGAGAACTGTTGTACTTAGTAATAGTAGAAATAGGATTGACGGTAAGTATCTTCATAGTCATAATTGTTCACAGCCCGTCTTTACTCACTGCTAGGTACAGCCCTGTAATTTGTGCCATCCACCATGATCTTGCACTAATCTCATCCATTTATGTACAAGACAAACTTTGACAATGTCGTCTACTCATATGCAGGACTTCCAGTTCTTGGCCATGAATCAAGTTTATTACATTTAAAAAAAGATCTTTATTTACATGAATTGACAAATGAACATATTTGATGATCAGTAAAAAAAGACTTAGTTTTTGACAGTGGCAGCAGAGTCATTCCAGCGAAAATGACACTGCGGTAGAAAAAAATAAATTACACAATTTGGTTTTAATTGTATAACTAGAATACTCCCAATAAATCAAATAATTAGAAATAAATTAGATTTTTTGGATATTGTATTTTTTGTGTTCATTAATGCAGCCATAGTGCTCTCGACTATAGTGAATCATTTTTTCTTGTAATGTTAATAACAATTTTCACGATTATTTGTGCATCTTTCTAAAAAAGTTCTATCCAAGAAAATACAATTTATGAATTTTAAAATGGTGATAAGTGATTTTATTTTATTGATAGAGGTATTAAAGTTTCAATAAATACACATTTCATGTTCCACCCGTCACAATGATACATACATATTTTTATTTTAACCAATAAATATACAATCTATTGGCATTTGTTTTTGTAAAAGTAACAATTATGCTGAGGGTCATTATTTTGGCTTGGTTGGTCATTGTGGACATAAATAGGAATGTAAATATTAAGATTTGAAAGTGTGTCCCACAAATCACAGTGATGGATGGGACACACTTCTAAACGTTTTTATTTTGAATAAATAATTGTATTTTCATGGATTGAAGTTTTTACATTTGATGTGTTAAATTGTGACAATTGCGACACTATTTAGTGACAGGTGGGACAAGTTACATTTGAATACATGGAATTTTTAAAAATACACTGTTTATATGTAGATCCATCATATGTAAGCACATTTTTTATAATTCTTCTCATAAGTAACACATTATAACGCGTAAAAAAGACAATTAAAAAGTGACAACATTTTTCCTGATGATTTTTCGTACCAGGAAATTCATGAAAAGTCTGTCTCCACTAGTTTTAACTATATATTCAAAAACTTCTAAAATTCGATATATTTTGATATGATCTCTTCTTCTTCAAGGATGCGGCAGGATTTTTCAAATTTATTAACGCATTTTACATGCATGACTTTGATTTCATGTCATCATAGATAGTGCTTCAAGAAAAATAATGGGATTTCTTTATCAATTCTTTAATTCTGTTTTTTTTTTTTAAGCTAAAATGTCTTCATAACACAATAATTATAAAATATTTGCTTACTAACAATGTATCTCGCATTAAAATGTGTAATTTTATTAACTCTGTGTATTCAATTGTAACTCGTCCCACCGGTCACAACTTAACATATTCATTTCCTTAAAATTTATCAAAGTTATTAATTAAGTGTATATATAAATTCGAATTTAACATTCAAGTTATCTTATATGAAAAACTTGCTGAACAAAATATTAATGGTTTGTCTTGATCTTGGCAATGAAGCCACCAACTCAAACAGGCAGGTGTCATGAGTGTCCCACCCATCACACTTAGAATTTAAAAGTTTTGAGTATAAATAATGTCATAAATTTATGTAAATAAATAGTCGCAGTTGAATTGCATATCTGGCTTCATGATATTTTCATTTTAAGTCTAATTAACCAATGGTTAGGGAGAAATTACATAAAATTCAAGAAAAAAGGAGTCAAAATGTCCCACCTGTCACTTTGGAATGGCCCAGCAATAATTTACCATCATAGTTATCTAAGAGCTTCTTTGGGTGTTCTGTTTGTTTGTCCTTTTTTCAAGAATTACGTTTTATGCTGAAATGCTGATTATTTCTGGAAACATGTAGGTATTAATATTAATACCTTTTGCTAACTTCCTGCATTTTGAAGGGAGTTCACAATCTTTGAAAAACATGTGAAGTGAACAACCCACATTTGGCCAGTGTGGCGGGCCATAGTCTAAACCCAGAAGATTAATTTTTTATAAGAGACACATACAAACCTGTCACAAAATCTTAACAAGTTCTTCCCCGTCTAAAATTTTCAAAAATGTTCAAAATATGACTTTGGCTTATGTGACTGTTTTCGGTCTCATTTGTTTACGTATATAATTTTTTTCGCGATATTTCATTATTTGGCTCTGGTTTGGGATTGTGTTTAGTGCTGAGCATTTTTACCTGTCACGGCCTAAACATAGTAATTGTTACGTTTAGGCCGCACCAGGCGGTCGCAATGCCGGTAAGAGTATGTACACGTCATGTTGAATCGATGTTTACCTAAAACTGACGTACGTCTTTAATTTGAGATTGACATTTCACATTAATCATTTTTTTGCTTAGTTTGCAACTTTTAAATCCAATTTGAAATTAAAGTTTTTTTTTTATTCGAAATATATATACTTTTTCCTCTTGGTCTTTCCAACTAATCTAATATTCAACATTTGCTTAGATTCAATAAGTCTCTACATTAAAAAAAATAAAAGATTTATATATTCCATGCAATTCATACTCTGTTTCTTTTAACAACTTTATCAAATACATTAAGATGGTAATACAAAATCATTGTTGTTTTTACAAGTTAATGATAAGTATAATGAAAATAATGTTTCTGTCTTCAACTAAGTACTATGAGTATGCAATGCCCCTTACAGTTAGAGCATGGCTCAAACTTATACCCATTCTTTACAGGGAAGGTAGAAACATCAGTATGGAGTAAAATTTATGTAGAAACAGACAAAGGGGAGACGAAAATGGAAACCTACCGTTCCATCTTACCACGGTATAGAGAGAAAAAGATGCCAAAACAGTACAACTTGAATAGAGGTGTACAGAAACAGTTTAAGAACACATATGATGTTATACTGACGAAGGAATCTCAAAAGGATGAGGAGTTTTTGGTTGTGTATAAACCAGACGAAGCATTGAGTGCCGTTTATAAATTCGATAAGAAGAAAACAGAGTAGGTATTATGGGAAATGAAACTATTTTTCTGGAGTTAAACCGCATAATTATATTTGGTTTTTTTTTTTCATTTTTCATTGGAGGCAATAGAGACTGACAATTGCCACTTTTTAACTGCTTTAACTGCCTCCGTGGCCGAATGGTTACCACGCTGGACTGCCACGCAGAGGTCCCGGGTTCGATTCCCGGACCGGGAGAAATATTTGTTTCTCTCGTGAGTTTGGGTGTAATTTGTGGTTGTCTATGTGTGTGTCCACGGCACCCGCGACACAGGGTTTCTCTAGTGCGGGGCCATATTGAGTGTGTGCGTTATTATTATTTTTTTTAAAAACAATCTTTCATGACTGACAAATTTGTTTTGCTTCACTTGTAGTCGTTATTCTTCTTATGTAAGTCCTCTTATTCTCTACTATCATTTACGCACTCCAGCCTTTATCAGACCATTTTTAATTTGACCTGAGAATGTTTATTATGGCTGCCCGTTTTCAATTTTGAAAAAACAATGTGAAATGTTTTTTTGTATTTAATGTGATAATTAATCTATCGGTCAGTCGATCAACTTGATCGTCTTGTAACTTAGTATCACAAAAAAAAAGAAAACCACCATCTTTTCACGTACACTTTAATTTTTTTTTGTTTATCACCTAACCCAGCCAGTCTCGATAAAAATAAATAACAACAAGTTTAACAAGGTTAACAAGTTTCAACAATAAATTATCATAATATTCTTTATTCTTATTACACTCATTTAAATTGCATTAAACAGTAACTTGTACTCATGTAAAATTGTTAACCCGTCACGCACTGTAGAGGCACACGGTGCCTCTATAGCGAAGCTGCGTTTTCATCCACTATTTAAATTAATAAAAATTGTAAAAACTTAATAATAAAGAGTCTCTGGAGCTCATGACGGGATATTGGAAATATGAAACATACTTAAATTCCCCATCACCTTTGTTTCATTTGTGTTGTTCTGTACATTTTCGCTGAGCATTTGTCCACTGCTGTGCGAATTCACAAGTTCTTTGAAAAGTGTTAGGAACCTAAAAAAATATAATCAAATAATCTCTTTTCTTACTAAAGTTAAAGACAATTATCATAAACCAATGGAATTACACAAATGGAAAGCGCAACTTATGAAGCACCTAAGCATGAATGCGAGCATTGTTTTCACGCCGCCGCGTTGTTGTCTGTAAAATATTTAAAGCTCCTTATTTAATCACAAACAACAAC
>NW_020655294.1:2419475-2517533 GCF_003589595.1 Hyposmocoma kahamanoa
TGTGGTATGTGGCCTCGACTGAAATAATCCCAATTGTTTTGTCCGCAAATGGGTTAATTCCAGTCAGCCTTTCTAACAGCTTGAGGCGGTTGGATTTCTGTGGCGTGTCGCTTCCAGCGCAAATGCAGAAGGCGATCCTGCTCGATACGGCATTGTTCGCCGGATCTTGAACCACTCAGGTTCTCCCTGACCCCGGCCGACTGTGCCAGTGCCGGGAAACACCGCCTCTCCCATTTAGAAATTCAAAGTTAATCTTTTAGGCCTTGGGAGAGGCGAGAGTCTAAGAGTTGTATTTCAGAACTCTACTCAATGCTCAAGTAAGGACTCTTACCCTTCAAAACCGGAACACGTCAGTCAGTCACATTACTGCTAAGGTAAGGTAAACAAAACATGTCGACCCTCTTTCGCTGTTGACGACTACCTTCATCTTGATTACTTGTGGCATTACGACGTATGGTATCATACCGTGGTAAGAAATTGTAATTAGTGATAATCATTTACTAAAAAAAAGTGAATCAGAGTACTAAAAAACCGACCCCAAAATATTTTTTTGAAATTCAAATGCGACCATGTCTGAGGTACCTTCTTTCCCACGAAAAAAGAATCATCAAAATCGGTGCACGGAGTTATTGCGTAACGTACATACAACAAAAAGAACACAGTCGAATTGAGAACCTCCTCCTTTTCTTGAAGTCGGTTAATAACCGCGAAAATCTTCAAATGTATATAAATAATAAATAAATAAAAATGTTTATTTCTCACCACAAAATATATTTTAATAAGTTAAGTGAGATTTAAAATTTAAGTGTCAGCAGTATCCAGAAAGGTTGGAATAGTTGAATGAGAAGAATGGGGATCAACACCAATCTGATATGGAGCATCCTGTGGAATAGCCCAGTTACGGATGGAAAAAGTATTACTGTTGTCTTCTCTATATTTAGCGTAAGTAGATTGTTATCCAGCCATTTCTTGACGATATTAAATCCAAACTGTGCAGACCGATAGGTTAAAAAGCAAAAGTTAAAGCCGTATCATCTGCATAAGAGAAAATTTCACAATTTTCCATTTTTAGATTGCATAGTATAATTAGTTATAGGTACAGATCATTTCACGGAAATTAACAAACTGATTGGGTTTTACCTCTGGTTCCCTGATAAAGGAATGTTCCATTAGAATTCCACAATACATAATTGTATTAAAAAAATGTATTCACTGTATAGATGAAACTAAACACTAAAATATCCCTCAGAGGGTTGAGTGGAGTGTAGTTATCCCTCTCAATGTGAGGGCGGCATGTGCCATCCGGTCCTCGATTAGATTTTGCAACCACTTCCAGTGGTTCAATTTTAACTTTGAGCTTGTTTGACGTATAGGTTAAATGTATACTCGTATAAACTGGGTAATGGTAAACAATTGAGAAATAGATTTTGAATATTACGTAATAAAATAAAAATTTTTCATAACAACAAAAAAAAACATTTAGTAATACGTAAATTAAGAGAAGTGATACGGAAAGTGTCAAGAGTACATCCTAATTATATAGGTACTTGTCTCTCACTGGGGTAGGCAGATACTAAGTACCTCCACCCGTTACGATAGCATAGCTCTTGCGCTTCCATTCACCATTTAGACTTTTCACACTCGCGTATCTATTCTCCACAAAACGGAGTCTCTTTGAGCCGACTGCGACTTTTTGTGATATATCCATACCGAGAGCCGACCGTCTCCAGCTACTTGAAATGAACCTGTAGTCCAATCTGAACTTCGGCAGATACATTGAATCCATGGCTAAAAATGCAGCCAGGAAGCTTGGCATCCTTTTAATGGTGAGGCGTTACTTCACACCGGGACAGTTGCTTCAGCTGTATCAAGCACTAGTCCGGTCGTATATGGAGTACTGCTGCCACTTATATTTGTACAAAAAAAAGTTTCATTTGACGTATTTTATGAACATCTGCAATCTCGTTACGCAGAGGTCGACCTTTTCCCGCTTTCGCTGTATATGTCGTTAAAATTATAACTACCGAGTTAAATGAATATGTGTACAAAACAGTTCCCTCTCAAACAATTAATATGAACTAGCAACTTTTACTTTCCTAGATGGTAATCTAAATCAACCCCTAAAAGTCAATGACCTCACCCTTCGCGGGGGACGGTGGGGTCACCGACCCCAGCCCCTGACGTCACGGTATCTCTTTTTGGGGTGTTCTTTGGAGGGTCCCGAATATATTTCGCATTGGGTCCATGATTTCAATTTTTTTTTGCAAATCTTTATATTTCATCAATCATTATAATATATTTTTAAAATATCAAGTGACGGGACGAATAAGTCGTGGTGGTAAGCTACCAGCGTTGCCAATGCCAATTGTTCAAAATCCCCAAAAATCACGGTTAAAATCCCCAAATTTGGGGAGAACAAAGTTCATATTCCCCACAAATTCCCCACATCTCGAGTTTTCAGTTCAGTTCAGTTTACATCGCTTAAAAATATAATAAAGAATTAAGAAACTGAAATGTAACCATCTATTAGGTTTGCTGTGAATGTAAAACGTAAAACAAATTATAACATTAGATGACCTTAAATCGTTTATTCATTTTAATGAGATTCAACATTAATCAAACTTTGAAAAAAACAAAAACATTTTTCTTTGCCTTATGAAATTATGTAACTTAATTATTTGTGACACTATGGTTAATGTCAGCAAAATGTATGACTAAATTAAGTTTCGAGCTATATTTAATATTTAAAGTTGACGAGTGGTAAGTTGTAGTGTGGAAGTACCAAGAGCTCGGCTTTGTTTATCAATATCTGATTTCGTTTTTCTTCATACCGGGGACCGGCCTAAGCGGGAGAAACGATCACGAACTTAACACGCACGGACTGGTAATTTTGAAAGTGGTCTGATAATAATTATATTTAAGCTGCTTGTTAATAATGCGAGGGATGTTCGATGTTGAAAAACACGTCGATGTAGTTCATCACAGTAACAATAACAATCAAACTAGCGATGCATCAGCAATCGATAGATTAAACAAAATCATAAAATGTTAGAATCCTCATATTGTCCCTACATAGCGCCAATTCCCACAAAATCCCCAATCTAGTTGAAATTCCCCGCAATTTGGGGAATTCGCCACAAATTGGCAACGGTGTAAGCTACACACCTGCCCATAACAGTTGTAGTGCCACTCAGAGCTTTCAACCGCAAAGATCTGAGGGGCACTGCCACTGCGACACAGTAATGCTGACATTACTGCTTGGCGGCAGAAATAGGTAAGGTGGCAGTACTTCCCTGGACGAACTCTTTCACAAGGTGCTCTACTGCTACTAAAAATTGTAATATTATAATCGTCGCCACATTGGCCTAATGCGGATTGTGGACTTAACACGTTTCCCAAGCGTTGTGAAACTTCTTGAAGATGCGGGTAGCTAGCAAGAGGTATTGATTCCAATATAGCGAATTTGTAAAGGTAACCTTTTGTAGTATGGTATCTACTAAATTATTTGTTATTATTGAATATAATTATTAGTTAGTTAGTTAGCCATTAGTTAATTAGTATTATTATTTTTAAAGGGTAGAAATAAAAGCTCCGATAACTTTTTTATAAAAAAACGACCTCAAAAGTTCGTGAAATTACATCTATTTGCCAAGTTTTATTGAAATCGGTCACCGGAATATGTACGAAACTGGATTCGTTCTCGACTTTGCCAACCTTAGACGTGGAATATTTTCTTCGGGACTACACTACAGAAGTACTTTCTTTCCAACAAAAAAAAGTGCGCCGGAGTTATCTTTTAATATACATAGGTACTAAAAAAATACAGTCGAATTAGAACCTTCTTGTTTTTTTAAAGTCGGTTAAAAAGTAAATTAAAAATGGGCTTATATTCAAAATATGAACATTACTGCGTTATTTCCTAAGCTATCGAAAACTTTTGTGGAAATAAAAATTTGGGAATCACCGAATAAAATATTGAAAGTTCCAAAAATCTTGCTGACGTAATGCTACTCTACCAACTTAATTTATATTTTACCTAAGAAAGCTATTCTTAGCTTTTTTATTGAAAATCACCTGTAAAAAATGACCTGTGTAAAATTACTTGTAAGTTGTAACAGTACTGTAACAATGTCTTATTATATGTAATATTTTTAACAAAAAAAAACAATGAATGATTGTTGATGTTGCTGTATTTCAATTTGACTATTAACGTGTAATTTGTTTACCTATGAAATACAGATATTTTTCAGTATGAGTTTGTTTCCGAAAGTTTAGCGTATTTATTTTTAAACTGCCTCCGTGGCCGAACGGTTACCATGCCTGCAGAGGTCCCAGGTTCGATTCCTGGGCCGGGCGAAATATTTGTATGACCTACATTTATTTGTCTCGTGAGTTTGGGTGTAATTTGTGGTTGTCTATGTGTGTGTCCATGGCACCCGCGACACAGAGTTTCCCTAGTGCGGGGCTATGTTGAGTGTGTGCGTTATTATTATTATTATTATATTATTTTTGCTAGCAAAAGAGTTCGTCCAGGGAAGACTGCTACCTTGTCTATTTCTGCCGCCAAACCGTAATGTGACCATTATTGCGATTTGCCAACCTATGTTTCGGGGTGACGGGCGCAGCGGCAGTACCCCTCATATCTTTGCGATTTAAAACTCTGAGTGTCACTGCAACTGTTATGGTCAGGCGTGTTATTTAATACCAGGCACACGACTTGTTCGTCATGTCACTTGATATAATGTATAGTATAATATAACTAGCTTTTATTCTACAGAAGAAGTGCGTAAAGGCGATGTGTGGTGCTGGTATGCCAGATAGAGAGAAACCCTTATTTAAAAAACTAAGAATATTGTCCTTTCCTTCCTTGTATATATTTGTCAAAAAACATAATAATAAATAATAATAACGCACACCCTCAACATAGCCCCGCACTAGGGAAACCCTGTGTCGCGGGTGCCATGCTGGACACACACATAGACAAACACAAATTAGCGTGCGTCCACAGTGAATGCGCGGTGACCAGGGCCTGTGGCGGGCGCGACGGCGGGGGCGTGCGGGTGGCCACAGTCACGTGCGAGCAGTTGTAGCGTTAAGACGTGTTTCAGGTGTTACCAATCATGGACGAGGATTTGTTATTTTTACTAGATAGTCCGATCTTGAGATGGGAGGTGTTGAACACGAGAGATGGTGTGCATATATTATTAAACTTACCTTCACTTCCAGGAAATTGTTCTTTTATTTCGTTCCATAATTTTCTTGTTATTGTGCGATTACTGTGGTGTAAATGTTTACTTTGCCAGATAGCTGGTTTAGATTGAATCGCACTTATAAACACTTCAGTATTCACCGTCATTTTGCGCCATGCGAGCGACAAGTTTGAACTGGTTTGATACCCCCGCCACCCGCGCGTTAGATCGCTTACTGTCTAGGCTCGTAGTGCGGCCATAACGCACGGATAGAAACGTTTAAAAACCACGCGCGCTATCTCGCTCAGGCCCGTCGCGCGAGGCGCCCGCCTTAGTCACTACACTATGGACGTAAACGGCGGTTGCATATGTTTGATACTTCGCGCCCGTAGTCGCAAACGCACTAGGCTGGCAATGTGGACGCACACTTACACCCAAACTCACGAGAGAAATAAATGTAGACCATGCAAATATTTCTCCCGGCTCGGGAATCGAACCTGGGACCTCTGCGTGGCAGTCCGGCATGGTAACCGTTCGGCCACTGAGGCAGTTATTAACTTTAATATACTATTTACTTTAATAATTTTATTTATTTACTTTAAAAATATATTAATTTTGATTTACTCATATATTTGCGATTTAAAACTCTGAGTGGAACTGAAACTTCTATGGATAGGTATGTCGCTTACCTACAGGCGCATGACTTGTTCGTCCCGTGATCCCGTCACTTGATATCGTAAAATAAAAAGTATTATTCCGAATTTTTTTTTCGTAGAATAGTAATTTGAACAAGTGATCAATTTTGTTGGTATGTTCTGTGTTTATTTATCATTACCTAACTAATTTTAAAGCAGTTAAGGTAGTGTGATATTATAGTTAGCTTTCTTTCTTACCTTTCTCTGCAATTTCATTTAACTACACACATATCATAAACCCTCTATGATGTGTTCAAAAACCGCAAATTACGACCAGCATAAAGATAAACTGTTTTGTTACAACAAATTTCTTATCTGTGAAAATGTTATTATTGCTTTCGATGTATTATTACATTCAAATTTCGAACATCTCTGAAAAACAAAACAATTTGATTGGACACCAATTCTAATATCAGTCGAGGTGGAGTTTTATTCGAAATGAAATGTCATATGTCATTATATAGCAAACAATTTTGAGAATTTCACACGTTATTTGATATCGAACGATATGATAGTTGGGGCCGAATCTAGTTTGTCTATGAATTAAAAATAAAAACTACGGTTGTGTGACATGCGTGAGAAAAGTTTTTATTTGCCGCCATTTCGCCAGTCGTCACATGCGGTTCCTGAACACATGATAGAGACCTTATAATATCTGTATAGATAAAGCAGTGTATGTAACTGTAACATAATAGGACATTAAAACACCCGTGAGATATTTTTATGAAACTCGCCTGTCTGTATTTTAATGCCTTTCTTTATGTAACAGTCACATAACTAATATTGTTTTTCGAAAATTACTATTATTCTTAACATAAATTACGTTTTCATAAATGTGCTGCGACGCTACTGTAAGAATGTTTACTTTTTTAAACTTCTCTCTCAAGGACAGTCTGTTGTGTGTCTGGTATGTTAACCATTCTCTAACTAGAACATCGCTCTTGTAACAACAAACAACATGAAAATGATAATGTTCAAATTAGTGTTTGATAATGCCACGGAACCAGAGATGAGCAATCGCCAGGGTTTTAACCAGCTCTTTGTTAACGCCGGGTTTAAATCGGGTTATGAAACACATTAACGCCCAAAATCGAGGGCAGAAACTATTTACAACTAAATATCTGTTGTTAATAGAGTTTTGTTCAAATTGAATGATATTATTACAAAACGTTTATTGTTTTCTGATCTAGGCCATTCCATTTGCCTTTCTATTGAATCAATTCACTTGAAATTCGCATTGAAATAAATCGATTAAAAAAATCTTTAGAACGTATGCTCTTGAATCGATTCATTATAATGTGCATCCCTAATACTGCAAATCCACGGGATCGGAAGGTGGGTATTGTGTGAAGTTGCCTCTATTCCGTCTAAAAAAGATTTTTTAGATCGAAATTTGTAATAATAAGTAATGGAATTATACCAAATTCCGTATTCGCCGTTTCTGCCCACAATTATGGGCGGAAATGGGTTAAAACCCTGCGCAATACAAACCTTTGGGTAAAGACCCGTTTAAAGCCCGGGTGGGTTGATTGGGTTTTAATCCACTGCCTAACTCTGCACATAACACAACACGAAATTGATGGTGACGGCGCATTGATCTATTTAAGGCGTTACCTCGAAAATAAATCGTCGTAAGAGTGAATAAGACAAATGGCAAATGGTTTTCCGATAGAAATAAATGAAATGGCAATAATAAGGTCCCGGTTGATATTCGACATTTGCCACTGTTTGTGTTTGTGTACAAATGTTTATTTACAAAGAGCAATCCTTACGAAGGAATAACACTGCGATATCAAGCGTAATTTGCTTTAAAATGTATTTTAAAGATCCAATTCAATTCAAAAATAAAATTCGCACCCTTGATGTTAATAAGGTTGCATCTGCAAAATGACAACTTTTCAGCAAAGGCGTAAAGATTCTACGAACGAAATGTTTACTACCTCGAATTAAAATTTTTCCCGTACTAATACGGTTCATTTTGCTTGGGCCGAACGGCAGGGACATTGGCTTTATTTCAGAATTTTTTTTACAAACGAAATTGAAGCCAGTTGAAAAATGTATATCGTATAGTATACGTGTTCTATTTAGTTCAGTTGATGTTAAAAAATCATTGGCATATGTAAAGTACCCATAGAATACGGTTTTCTTGTAAAATTTCGAGGTAAGTTTGTTTATTTTTTCTATCGTGAAAATTTCTAGGAATCGTGTTTTCACAACGTATACTAATCAGTGTATAATATCCTCAATTTTCATATATATTCTCCAAAGTGATTAATTCAACACATTCTCTGTTATTCGGAATCAACCAAAGTCATTTGAAGTAGTATAGACTCTTAAACAGGAGAATCATTCAATTTCCCACATACACAACTAAATCATAATAATCACATGTGGTTTTATTATACCAAGGCTACGAATCGCTGTGTGATATTAAACAGCATCAGCAATAAACCTATTTAAAGGTTTCTAAAGTGTTCACGCAGCGCTAACCCGTTTAGCATTACAGTTGCTTTTCTCATTAGGGTAGGTAGAGCACAGCGTTTCACTTGCTACAACCCTAACAGTTACATGTACCTGCCATTAAAACCGACCCTCTGCACGCTGTCACTCAAATACGAATTACGAAGGTCTAGGTCACGGCCCTTCGTCACATAATGGCAAAGTTTCCTGGACAGAGTATCTCGGCTTGTACTTTAAGACCTTAGAAAGGTCAGGGAATACATTCATAGCTTTTTACGAGTCTTTTCATGAATCATATTAAATTGTTCATCGGCTGAACATCAGCATTAGTTGGTGTTATTGTAAAAATATACAAACTGATTAAGAATTATCGAGTTTTCAAGTTTTCTCGATTACTTTACATTGTAAATGAAACAAATTTACATATTAGTTCAGTCAGTCGTGATCATGGGATTTTACATACCTACCGACGCGGGAGTGGAATTTCAAACATAATGTATGAAACCCATATTGTATGGGTTTCATACATTACGAGTCTGTGTCATTCGAATCCTAATGGATCAGTTCCAGTTTAACAACCTTATGAACCATGATTTTTAAAGTTGTTTTATTGTATAATCTAATTTTGTTGATTTTTAAATTAGGTCACTTTTATTTTAAGAGTTAGATATACCATAAAAAGTACGTACTTTCTTTAATCTATTCATATAATTAAATAATAATAATAAAATAAAATCTTTATTTCAGTAATACAATGAATGCTACATTAACAGCGGAAGGTACCTCCTATTAAGATTATCAAGCCTGTGTCAGGAGGCACCGCTCTTCCATAGCTATAAATGCATAATTTAACATTTTTAACTTATACGTAATTTAGTGTTTAACAATTTTTTTCTAACAAAGTTTCAAATTTTTTAACTTCTAATTTTAAATTTATATTGAAAAATGTGTGGTGTGTGTGTGTGTGTGTGTGTGTGCGTGCGTGCGTGCGTGCGTGCGTGCGTGTGTGTGTGTGTGTTTGTGTGTGTGTGTCGTGAAGTGAAAAATGAAGTCGTGTGAGAGAAGTGAGAACAATAAGAGGGCTTGTATCAAAACATTGATGATGTAAGTGAAAGCGAGGTTTGTCAGGATCATTTTAGGAGAAGTTCCATTGTCTGTGCCTACCTCAATGGGAATCGCAAAGTTCTGAGGAGCACTGCCACTGCGCCCGTCACCCTGAGACATAAGTTGAGAAGTCCCATGTGTCTGTAATTTCACCAGCACTGTTCTTACCTTTCATAACTGGGAACACAGTAATGCTTACATTACTGCTTCGCGGCAGAAATAGGTAAGGTGGCAGCAGTACTTCCCTGGACGAACTCTTTGACAGGGAGCTCTACTGCTACTAAAAATGTAACACAAAACGCTAGCGTAGATACAGACTCGTGCTTTGAAACACAGGGTTTCTTCTAGCAGGAGGAAAATCATGCAACTTTATAATGCATGAATGCCATCTCATTTTGCACAAAACAAGTCCAGAAAATAAATCCACCCACTATTTACACAAAATGCTACCCTATCGGCACCCTTCTCAAGGGGGAGCCCATGTCACTCCCTTATACAGGGAGTGCCAAAATCACTCAAACATTTTTGATCTCAGTTCAATTGACTACCAGTTATGCATATTTTGAAAGCAGTCCAATGTAACTTGACACTCGATGTTAGAGGCACGTGCGATGCTATTTTACATTAGTTGTTCTGTTAGTTAGTCCACAGATCCAGTCGATTTTGAGCTCTTGTTGTTTTGCGTTGTTTGTTGCCTCTAAAATTAAGACAAATTAGCTTATTATAACGAATTTATTTTATAATTTTAAATAGGACTACATTTTTTTAGTTTCAATGGCATTAGTATATTTTTAAAAGCAACATAATGGCTGGGTTAGTGATAATGATGTTAGTGACCTGTCTTAAGAGTTTATACTACCTCTAATATGTATGTAAACAAATTATACACTTTGAAATTGGCATATTGATTAAACTATACCGTTCTGAGAAGAATGAGCGTGAAACTCTAGGGGTTGCTCTTTGTCATAAACATTTATACACATTTTATCATTTACCATACTAAATATGATAGATCGAGATAACCTGCAAGAGCTAGATGGGTCCATGGATTTCTGTCATCCACGTAAGTTTTTGTCTCAAACTATAGTTTTAATACTCGTAAATGGCATTATTTGAATATCACCCGGAATGTTATTGTAGAAGTGTATACATTGTGTTTAATGAATTTGTAACTTTATGAAAACGATTGTCAAGAACAGCTAGTTTATTTTTATTCCTCGTATTAATGTTATGTCTGTCACTATTTTTTATAAAAAAATACTATTCTTCTTAACATAAATTACATTCTCATTTTACTGTAACGCCAGTGTAAGAATGTCAATTTCTTTAAACTTATTTCTCAAAAGCTTTAGTGTATTTACTTTTTACCGTAATTTTTTTTTTGGATGCATTACTTTTAGAATGGGTAAGGAAAGGTGATGTGAAATGGGCCTGCAATATTTGTTTATATAATCCATTTTTTGCATTTCAGTAGTTACTGAAGTTTTGTGCTTTACATGGTATACCGAACCGCTAAATATTCGTCAGGACAAATGCATTTGTCTTCATTCAAATGTACTTCGAGGCTTGTGGGACCTTGACAATCGCGGCGTTACTTCTTAAAAAGAAATTGTACTTCTAATTTTAAACAAACTACGTAGTGTGTTTGCTGTCGTACAGCATCATGAGCACGTCCAGTTTGACATTTAAGATTTAAATTCGACTCTTCGCCGCGAATAAAGAACGGTTCAAAGTTCAAGTATCAAACTGGAGATGTGCTCTTGATTGTACAACAGTTCTTTTTTGCCTAATTGTTTTTAAGGAAGGGATATAAAAATAAAAAAAGCAATCCTCGGGTTTTTTATATATTTAGAACAAGAAATGTATAGTTACAACCATTGAGGATATTAAATATCATATTGTAAAAACTATTGTATAAAGTGAAGAGAATGTGACATTTTTTCATATTTTTTTATTCAATTATAATTAATTCCAATAAATTAATAATTATAGACACATAAATTACGTGAAAATATTAATTAATGAATAAATTACTTAAAAACAGCGAAATAACCACTACGGATGTAAATATATTGTTTATAATAATGCTTAATTTTAGGAATGAGTATTTTTTTAAAATTTCTATTCCGTATTTCGAAAGAAAGACGGCTTGTACAAATTTTCCAAAAACACTTTTCACATGCAACACTTTTGACTTTACGATAATATGTGAATAAATTATTCAATAGTAATCAAACATTTTATTCACGTACACGAACGCGGGGCAGTCAATGTATTAGATACACGATGTGTAGTAAAGATTGCTTGATAGGTGTTTTAGGAAAACTTTACAAAAATCCTTAAACGCTCTTATAAATTATTGGGAACAACATTTAAGTCTAAGACCACACTAAAACTGATTATTGGAATTTTAATAACACGACTATTAACCTTTCGCACGCGGAAAATCACAGGAAAAGCACTGTTCTAACAATTCAGTTAACTTTAACTAAACGTTTTAGTCCAGCCGCGACGACGCAGTGATTTTCCGCGAGTGAAACTTGGCCAAAAGCCAAAAACATCAGGTTTAGTGTTACGACCTTAATTTCACTACTGTTTCTTGTGCAAATAAAACTTTCTCCACAAAAGCTATAATGTAGAGGGTAATTAGTTAAACCGACACAATAAGTACATAGAAATACCTAAAGTTTAGGCAAATATCAACTAAATCGGTTTTTATACCACCAACACAGACAATCTACTTCTTAATTTATTATAATAATTCATAAAAAGATGAAAAGAAACGTCAACATTGATTTTTTATTATACCGGAAGATCTTAAGTGTTTTTAACTTTTTTTTTCAATTTTTTATTTTTATAAAATACGTATTTGTATCAAATTGAAGTCAGCTAGCACGAACAAGGAAATGGGCTGACCGATGTTTCGTAATCTCTTTTTTATTATTATAAATAATCATAGCTTTCATTGTCTAGTACACCTTATCTTTGAAGTTGGTAAAATACTTATTCAATACTTCATTTGAGACTCTTATATCTTACGATGCATTTGTCTAAGTTACATTCTAGCTTTAGTTCAGTTGGAAGTCGGAAATGAGTAAATTTAGTTCATAAATAGTGGATATACGTCTCACTTTTCTTTACCACGACTTGGGTATATACGAATGAATATTGCTACGGTTTATGCTAGGATTATCACATGCTACTCTGCACGATGCTGAGTTTGCTCCCACTACGTCACTGTCATTTGAAATGATAGATTTCTGCCTTGTGCCTCTTCAAGACGCGCGTCGACAAATTCAGTCTCTGAACGATCGAACGACATGTTCGTTCTCAGACGCGTTGAAATTGATGTAAAGACCAATGATGTAAAGACACGAGGTTCACACGAAATGGGAACGAACTGTAGTGCAAATGCAGTTAATAGAGGAATCAACACCGAAAACGAATACTTAAAGATAGACAGTGAAATTGATATTACATGATATTAATTTTTAAATTCGAAACTATGGTTTAATTCTTTTTCATAATTCGCGCACTCGTTGTTGCCCCGATGTCGATTTCAAAGTTTATTTACAATATTTATTGCGTCCTGTTATTTACCCGACGTTGGTAAGCTAATTTTAAATAATGTATATTTTTGACTATTTAAAAAGAAGTCTAAGTAAAGGAAATTGGGGTCTCGAGGTCATACTACGGATTTTTCACTGTCTATAATGATGCATTTTGGGGGGAGAAAAGGCTGGCTAAGCATTGATTCTAATGACCTTTATTTCCAACTTATATAATATACTGGAATGCCTCACTTCATTGCTATATCTTTCATAGAATTAAAATGTCACCAGCTCTTTCTCCGATAGTGACGATGATCATGCGTAAAGGGAAGCGTAATGCGCCATTAAATCGGCTATATTTTATAAAATTATCAATGAATATACGATCTAAAAGCTACGCTAGAGAAATGGATCCAAAAGACAGGGAAGTACGCCATGAGCAAATGTAGTAATAATAATTTTACAAGAATATAGCCGTAGCATTGAAACGTTGGTGTTGTGCATTTTGGTTTTTATTAAAAATTTAATTTTTTTTAAGAAATGTTGACGTATGAAGTAATAGTAACACATTTAGTCGATGTCTCGAGTTTTCTACTGCGTGAAAAATATTTCAATAGTCCCCGACAATTACCTATGACGTTACGCGTTAATTCTATGATGTAAATGTAAAGTGAAAATTTATTGCTTCTTGTTGCTGTGTCACAACACTGTATGCGATATAATATTGAGCATTTGACTAGACTAGCGCATCAAATATCGTAACACAGAATAGACACTATGAGTAGTCATTGAAATATTTTTACGTGTAGAATTTTTAACCTTACGTATTTATTTTCTATGGAAGATTTCATTTCTTCATTTTGTGTCTTAACTATCGGAATCGCATACGCCTCGGCCGCCATTCTTTTGTGCCGCGACCGAGTCTAAGGCTATTCCTATCACCACGAAGCTGCTTACGCTTAGAAAAGCCTTTTCCCAAGGTCCAGTAGAATCCTATGTATCACCGAAATTTTGGACAGTCATCGTTCACGCAATGTCGTCGGAAATGTCAATTGATTTACTTATTATAATGGGCCATTAACCATTTTTTGTACGCGTGAGTGCCTCCGTCACAGGACAAAGAAACAGATAGAAGTTGAGTTTTAAACGCTATAAAAATTATTGCTTTTCAAAGTCCTTACTATAACTAGGGATTGCACAATTCGATGCGGGCCACAGTGATCGTAAACAGTGAACGCGTCGATTTGTGTCTTTTATCGAATCGCCGAAACACAAGCCATCGCCGCTCGTGTCCGATGCGCACGCGCCACTTGTGTCCGTTATAGACCTACGAGGCACATATTCATAATTCCTATCATTTTCGTTTCTTTGTCATGTGACTCCACTTATTTTAATCTTCCATTAATTAAGATCAATCGCCACTTGTTTTTTATTTATTTTTATTTTTGCTAATTTCACAGCCTCAATGTCAATTAGCCTATGCGTATTTAGAGTATTGTTTCTGTGTTGCCAATTAATTACTTTTTATTTTTTTAACATTATTTTTAATTTCATAAAAAATGCATCAAAACACCGTTCAAAAAGTAGCCGTTATGTTATTGATAATAGGTCTGATTATCCCTTGTCACTTACTGGGGTTAAGTATCTATCCATAACACTATTGGCCATAGATATTATAGATATTATTGCTCAAGACTTTTCAAAAGCTGCCAATTCACAATTTTTCATTCACGAGCTTCAGACGAATAGCTGGGATTTATCATAGTTGGCAACCCAGAGATTTAGAATCTGCAGTTTCGAATGTCTAAACTTCAAAATTGGAACACATTGCATTTATCGCACGTATCAGGAACTCTAGCACTTTTTATAGTCTGAAAGTCGTGATTGAAAAGTTCAATATCAGTGAATCAATAACGTTTAAAAACTTGACTTGTATTAGTAGAACGTTTTGCAATTCTTCCACTTACAACTATGAAGATATGAATTACAGTATATTTTTAAAATACATATAAAAATATTAAGTTAATTATGTTGCGGCATACTTGATTCAAGGGTTAAAAATTTCACGATATATTTCATTATTGCTTCTTCGGTTCTATAATCGTACTATCGGTCGGACGACCTTCTAAACTATTGAGCACTATTATTATTATTTATTTCATTATATTTAATAATTATTACCGAAAGAAGAGGGGAAAATACAAAAGGTTCTACTAATAATGTCCGCATAAAGTGACTTTACATTACCTAACCGAAGTTCTAACGAACGTCATTCCAAAATATTTTCCAATACTTTTTTTCATTAATTTATTATCTAAAAAGTCGATGAGTTCTCAGTTAAATACTTTGGTGTTTTATGTTTCGATTCAAACGACGAGGTCGTTCACAAAAACGCGAAAATCAACTTTATAATCAACGGAATCGAAACCATAAATTAAAGTCAATTATCCGGAAACAAGAAACATCGAAAGTATGAAAAACACATTCGGTCAACATCAGCTGGCAATTTGATTTCGAATAAAGAATTCGAATTTGAATTTTTTAGTCAGATGGTTTCCATCAAAGACGCTTCTAGCCGTCGAAAAGTGTTTTTCAAAGCTGTCAAAAGAGGTTAGGCGTTATACTTTCAATTTGCCCGCGTCCACTTTTTCTTATTCGATGTTTCCTATTTCACCGATTGAAGACAAATAAATCGCAAATACGATTCATAAAAAGTTAAGATTAATCGCCCGATCATTTCCCTAATAAATAAATCAATTTAGGTTACCTTATAGAATTCCGAATTAATTTTAAAATACAAAATATAAGTTTTATAAATAAGTTAAATGCACACCTAGATATAGATATACATACACATAAAATACAATCCATTGCACATACACTAAATTAATGAGTAATCTATGAACAGATAATGCATGAAAATTATTGATAATCGACCTTAATTTTATGAAAAAATACTCTACGCCTCTCTTTGCCACTCTTTAAGCGCACAAAAGAGAGGTTTGATTGTCTTTTTTTAAATAAAATTTAGTTCGACCTCTGCGCAGTTAATAATTAACATTTTAATTAATAATTTGCAATTATTCAAAATATCATTGTATTTTTTAATTGCATTTTCACGCTGAACTAAAATAACACAAAACACAACAACTATTTTTAACCTAATAGACGTACTACATAGTATATAGTTATAAGTAGGGTTAGCAAAACTTGTGCTTCTCACGCCGACCACTCATACCTAATTTTCCAACCGTACGATCCGATTTTGTTAAAATTAAACCAAAGATAATGCGTTTCTACACCTCACTTCTATAGAGTTGGTGTTACAAATTAAATTATGCCGTCGAACAAATTTCGTTTCTAGGAACTGTCTTTTTGAGTTTCAGGCGAATTGACAATGGACAGCTCTCCTACGAAACGTAATTAAACATTTGTAAACACCATTGCTACATGAAAGTGACGTTTAGAAAGCGAAAGATAACTCACGAATTTGTCTAAATTAAATACAAAATACACCTAATAATAAAACATATTAAGACTAAATTGGAATGTTAAGCACTAAGCTATATGAAATAAAGCGAAAGAATTTATTTTAAAGATTTTTTAGCGTTTAAAGTAAGTCGAGATTGCGGATAAACAAAGTTTACAATAAATAGTAAACAAACGTGGCTCCAACTACTTCACATCCGTGACATTATGTCTACCAACTTCTCTTCGAGTCATTTCTTTTAATATATTTTAATAAATTACTGGCTATTAGTTATTGCACGTTTTACATTTAATAATAAATATATAAATACTTGTAAATTTTTATCTCCATCTTTGGTATGTAATGAGTACCTATTAGTTAATATCTGAAATGTTACAAAACTGTTTTTTACATTTATATTAAGTATATATTTTTTTACAAAAATCGTAGGGTCGTTAGGACGGCACGATATTATATCTATTCAAGTTCGATGTTCATATAGGTCTTTTTCGGGTTATTAAGTAATGATTGTGATTTGTGTGGCGTGTGTTTAGACGCGGCGAGAATTAATTTTTTTTAAACAACTTTTTTTTCTATTTACAAATTTCCATTTAAACTAAGACAACTAAAGCCTACTTCGAATAGACGCAGGTTCGCATCCATACATTATTATTATAGCAGGTACCGATCATATGTTTATAGACATCGATTTTTTTCAAAACGATATCTTTAGACTAGGGTATGCACCATTGTTCCGCGTACGGACTCTCGTTCCTGTTGCCCGGCGACGCTCATCAGTGGAGGCGCGGGGCTGGGTGGCGGCGTGCAGGAGGGGAGGGATGTTCCCCCCTTTCCTTCTCTAACCGACACCCTCCCGGGCCCAGAACAGCTCCATCGATTTTCCCCATTCTCCTCCCAGTGCGATGTATAGCTGTTCGTATGTCAAATCCGTGGTTCCCGCACCGCGGCGTGTAAGCGTAATCCCAAATCCCGAATTCTAGTAGCAAAAATCTCAAAAAATCTAACCTATGGAGCAATCGCGCCACGCGGTAATGACAACTGTCATAAGACTTTTTAGATCTTTCCTTCGCATCCAAGATCTTTTACATCGTTTTTTTTAAAATTTTATCAAAACCTATCACAGTTTTTGATTAGTTTTCATCCTTAATTAGATTAATATATGATTAAAATATAAGTATAGATAATATATATTTTTCCAATCTTTAACAATATAACACTATTTTACTTCGATTAAGTGCCTTCTGTGACGGCCCTACTCGAAATCTCGTTGAGATCGAGAGCGGTGGGTGGCGGGTGGCCGGTGGCCGGTCCGACTTCGCGTTTCGATGCATGTCGGCGAGATAGGTGCTACTTGAGTGTACATTATGTATAGTAAAAAGGTACATGTGAGCGACAGAGACGATCCGATACGTTTGGCAATATTGATCAGCTTCCAGTGCCGGCCTAACCGCGAGTTTAAACCTTACGGTACTTACGATATGATCGCATATAAAATTGGAGCATAGCATTAGGCTATTATTGCTAATTATTATTTAAACTATTTCTCGATAACCACAACCGTTCATAAGCGAAGTTTAATATCATTATTTTGTTATTGACTATTACCAATATGTATGGTTCAAAGTCTGGCCAGAGATAGCATTACATGCCGTCGATCTAAATTTATTATTGCTTGCTCACGGTCGCCGTTCATTCAGCGGCGGCCATTTTATCCGAACATGCGCACAACCATTCCGCCCGGGTGTTAAATTCCGCCATTTTGATTTCCTGAAACACTTAACCCAATTCGAGTGCGCTATACGTTATGTATATGTCGAGGAAAGGGCCGACGCCGAACAAAGGCCCGCACAAAAGAGCGAGTCAAAAACATTCGCTAGTAAAACTTTAATGTACAAAACTCGCTCGCCGCGCCACTAGCGGCCGGCGAGCCCTCTAATGTCGGGAAGACACAGTCTATCATGTCAGGTCCTTGAGAAGCGCAGCCAAAAGCGTACGAACATTTTTGGTTGCGATCCGGCGGCCGCACGAGCCGCGGGTGTATTGTAAGTGTGAATATGTATGGGTGCGCGCCTGCTGTGCCGTCCTAGCGTCCAGCTAGGCCGAGTCCGGGACGATCCACTTAAATGGTCTTTATCTTGTTAGTCTTGAAGCTGACCTGCAGCACTCGGTTGCCAAGGGTGTAGCCGTTCAGTGACTGGATGGCCACGACTGCCTCGTCGTAGTTGGTCATCGTTATGAAGCCGTACCCTTTGCACTTGTTGGTCTGGAGGTCGCGTATCACCTTTACGCTTTGGACGGCGCCGAATGGCCCGAAGAGTTGCCACAGGACGTTCTCCTCTGTCTCGGGCGCGAGGTTGTAAACAAAAATGCACCATTCCGAGCCGACAGCACCGGGCAGCACGCCACCCAACAGTTCGCCGGCCAGCGGGCTGTAGCGCTGCAGGCCCTTATTGATAGCTAGGAGGGACTTGCCTGAACTGAATCTGCCCAGCGGGGCGGGGAATCGCAGCGCCGCCGGCAGGTACGCCGCCAGCGGAGCCAGGGCCTTCCCGTTGTTGCTCGGATTGTTCGCGAACTTCACTGTGATCGGCTCCGAAGCTCCTTTCGGCACTGTCCCGTTTAACTCTTGAATCGCCCGCTCCGCTTCCACGCGTTGGTCGAACCGAATGAATCCAACTCCTTTAGACAACCCTTGTTCGCCACCGGTGAACGGTCTGCCGCCAGAGTTCTCACACAGGATTCTGGAGGTGATTATACGCCCGAAAGGGCTGAAGAGCCTCTCGAGCTCGGTTTGTGTCATCGTTTTTGGCAATCCTGACACGTATAGATTTGCACCTTTAATGGCTTCACTGCTGGGTCTCGCATATGAGACTTTGATGGTTTTGTTCTGAAGCCGGAGCCCGTTCAGAGTGGAAATTGCCTTCTCTGCGTCTTCAGCGCGGTGGTAGTTGACGAAGGCGTAGCCGAGGCTCTGTCCGCCGCCGTGAAGAGCATGATTGAGTGCATCCGGGAAGGCGGCGCCTTTGTTGCGAATCAGCTTACACGACTCCACTTCCCCGATGCTGGAGAAGAGGCTGCGGATCTCCTCCTGCGTCATGCTTTGGGGCAGGTAGTTGATGATCAGGTTGGTCTTGGACTCCTCACCGGAGCCGTTCTGTTGTTCACCGTCGCCTTTAGACATGGTGGCGTTAAATCATAAACGGAAAGAACGAAAGGGAAACGAAAAACGCGGTAAAATAAAACACGGCACGTCCGAAGGGGTAGCGCGCGCGAGCTGTATTGAGGGTGGCCGGGCTAGGGGTTGCGCATGCCCGCCGCTATCGACCGGCTTACATAACACGGTTCGTTCACCCCTCCCGTTGGTATAGTGTCCGAAAAAACCAGATACACCCCGTCGCATCGATCCCGCCCCGGGAACTAGCTAACTAGGTTCCATTTGGCTCACCTCGCATTGCCAGGGATCAAAGTTGCATAACCGCACTTTACTACAAATACTACATAAGGGCTACTATTTACTATGCCTATATTTGTCTCCGCCACCCGTAAACAAAGTAACTGAGGTTATATAATAGAGCGGTTTATGACGCAATTCCTTCGCCGGCGTTGTCGTAAATATGTTTCTTAGCAGAGGTAACAGGTATTCGATATTAGATTTCTTTTATACTAATTTTGGTAAGTTTACAAAGTTCCTTTTTGTTAAATAAACAATGTTGAAAGCCCCTTTAATTCTTTTCCAAGCAATATTTGTTTTCGTATAACATTTCTTGTTTCCTTATTAATCATGTCCTGATTACGTTCTTTCTTTGTTTTTCGTTTTGAAATATTATTGCGTAAATCTTACAAATGAACGGTTGATTACATTGGCGTATAAAATTAAGTTATTACGTAAAAATGTAACTTTAGTATTGTTTAATACACGATCACAGTCTCGTTATATACGAACATTATCTGAAATTAAAGTTAAAAAGTCATCTGTGAACTAGTGGTAATATCATTTTATCTTTTATGATAATATCATAAAAGATAAAAGAAGAAGAATTTGGAAATATTAATCAAATAAGTCTATAATACTCTTTAAAAAAGAAAATACAAGTAAATAATAAAATTAATGGTGGCCAAGATGAGACTATAGAAACGTAGTACATCCTCAAATTCGCGAGCTATATCTGGGTGAGACTGGTTTAGGTCGTGGGGAATGAAACTAACAGCGGGGGGGCTATGATCAGTAGTGGGTGAAATCGGGCTTTCGATGATGATAATGTATAAAATAAACATGTCAAATGGGTCTTTAACACAGTTACAGAGGACTATGGAGTAGGTACATAGATAGCTCGTAATCAAATAAAGGTGCATTATTTACCTACCGCCTTATTTTTTGAAGCAAGTCAAATTTATAATAAAACAAATGAAATTAAGAAAATTTATAAATCTAAAATACAGCTGTTTACCGAAGAATTTTATAAATTAGAGCATAAAAGATAAATGCCCTTTGCTTGGTTCTCGGGTATTACTTATTTAGTAATTATTATCTAACCATTCTCTGATTTCATATAAAAATTAGTTTTGATTAGTTTAACAGCAGGGTATTATATGTAAGGGTACAATATATTTTGTAAGATCTGTGTCATGTAGCAAGCAAATAAAGATTGAATATAGTGAATAAGTAACCAGTTTACTATGTAATTATATTCTCAAGTTCTAAACTTACAATGCTAAAATATTTACTAGCGAAAGAAAACATGGTGTTCCCTTTTTTTAACTGACATCAAAAAAGGAGGAGGTTCACAATTCGACTGTGTTTTTTTATGTATGTTACGCGATAACTCCGGATTTGTGAACCGATTTTGATGATTTTTGTTTTGTTGCAAAGAGGGTACTTCATTATCTGTCCCATTTAAGTTTTAAGAAAATATTCTACTTCTATGGGTAGCAAATTAGGGGATAAACCAGGTTTGATTTCACCCACTTTCCATTAACCGATTTTAATAAAGCTTTGTTAATAGATGTAGCGAACACAGTGAAAGCGGATAAGCCATTGAGGCGCCATATCATAAGCCAGGTTTTTGAGGTCGGTTTCTTTTTTAAAAAAGAAGTTATGGAATATTAAGTATCCATGAAATTGAAAAGCTTCAGTCACAAAGTTAGTTAATAATTTTTCAAGTTTATTGGATTTGAACCACTTTCCGTTAAACGTTTTCAATTAAACTTGGCAAATAGATGTAATTTCAAAAAACTTTTGAAGTCGCTTTTTTTTATAATGAAGGGATAATTATTAAACATAATAATATCAATGGAAATGGCATCTACGACCGTTAATTACCATAGTACTATTGCAATACTTTATAGATGGCATTGAGGTTCGTGTTTGCTTAAAAAAAACTCGATACAAATCAGCCAACTCCAGTACTCTATTCTGTAGCTCCTTGTGAAAGAGTTCGTCCAGGGAAATACTGCCACCTTACCTATTTCTGCCCCCAAGCAGTAATGTGAGCATTACAGCGTTTCGGTTTGGAAGGGTAAGGGTGCTGTGTTTCAACTTATGTCTCAGGGTGATAGGCGCAGTGGCAGTGCCCCCCAGGTCTTTGCGATTTAAAACTCTGAGTGGCACTGCAACTGTTATGGACAGGCGTGTATTTACCATCAGACGTATGATTTGTTCGTCTCTACACTTAGTATCGTAAAAGAATATTATATTGACTAATTCAATTACTACAAACTTGGTGGGTCTCTAGTGAAGCTTAGTTCCAGTGTCCACCCTCCTATTCCATCATCAGAAGCTGGTCACCATCTGTGAGCCAAGTACTCGTCAGCACCAATTCAATCAGCCCAAAGACGATAGTTCTGTTGAAAGTACTTGAGGAATTAGACAGACTGCAGACTGTCTGGTTGCAGAATTAGATCAAGTTTCCCATGTCGATGGGCCAAGTATTGCTAAGATCCCTACACTTATGGCCTGTATTTTTTATTTCATTGATTAAAATACAGAAAAAAAAAACTTATTTACTATAGTACCGGCACGCTATGATGTCCATTTTGACATTTGTCCGATCATCGAGTTTCGTATTAATTCACAACTATGTTGAAGGAGCTCATTGCTGTACATTGTTGTCAACAGCGACGTGCAGTAAGATTTATGGAAGGTATAATTTTACGACACAACTCGGCATTTGTTGTTTGAAATTCGTAATTTAAAAAAATGAAATCAAATACGATCGTCACTTCTGGGATCGCTGGCCAGCACAACTTTTACCTCCGGCAAACTCGCGTCAATGCTCAATGCGAAACAAAGCA
This sequence comes from Hyposmocoma kahamanoa, assembly GCF_003589595.1. NCBI lineage: Eukaryota > Metazoa > Arthropoda > Insecta > Lepidoptera > Cosmopterigidae > Hyposmocoma > Hyposmocoma kahamanoa. The sequence continues at coordinate 2,442,256 of NW_020655294.1, forward strand.
GTTTCGAATTGACGATATATTAAGTAAGCATTTGTATTTTCGTTTTATCAAAATTTTTTAATCAGCAACCCCTTGCAGTACTATTTATAAGGGTATCTAAAAACTAATAGATACGATTCGCATTTGATTATATTTTTTTCGATAATGAATTGAGATTTGACCTCACTATTGTAAATTACAATCTCAAAACGGCCATAATGGCGTGCCGGAACTATAATTACAAAAATCGCTCAAAAAGTCCTTTCGGCTTTATCCGCGGCGGAGGAGTTCAGATTAATTTAAGTTAAAAACCAACTTAATTACATCAATGCACTAACAAAAACATGGTAACTTACATACTCATACAATAACAATTAAGCAAATAAAGTTTATATCTTCAGTTCTTAATGTATGATTTATAGTGTAGATTTTCACAATTACATAATAAATTCCTCACTCATTTTGTATGTATTTTTTTTGTGATAGTAATGGAACGGACAAGTCGTGCACCTTATGGTAAGTTACACGCCTGTCCATAACTGTTGCAGTGCCACTCAGAGCTTTAACTCGCCAAGATCTGAGGTGCTCTGCCTCTGCACCCATCACCCTGAGACATAAGTTGAAAAGTCCCATGTGCCTGTAATTTCACCAGCACCCTTAGGCACCCTTCAAAACCGGAACGCAGTAATCCTCACATTGCTTCCCTGGACGAACTCTTTCACAAGGAGCTGCTACTAAATGTATGTACATATATGTATCTCAAGTTTCCTGATCTTTGACTTGTCTGATAGCCCTGTTGGTGTCCTTATGGAGTTTTATCATTTCTTGACGTATTAGGAACTGTTTACGGTACCTTCATAGGTGTATGTTAATGTATGTGCATTGTGCACTAACAGTTTTCCTTACATTTTTGTGATTCTTCGTTACAAAACGCACGTACGAAAATTTTTGACAAGCCTTAGGCGATACATGTTGTTCTTGCTCAGGGCATTCCATGTCCGAGGGACCAATTCCGTCTGTCCCAGTAACGAATCTGGTTCTGGAAAAGACCTGAAACCTTACTGAAACTGACCTTCTTTTTCTTATCGTATCAATGGCATACACTGTTATGCTTGCCATCGTGGTAATGTACTCGCCGATTGTATCCCAGGATGTGCCAGACGTACAGGAAAAGAATGGTTCGTCATGCGGGTAGGCTCCTTTCACGCACCCATAACCACCACCGCCTGAAGTATTAAAAAGAACTTTTAGTATTACTGAAAACCTACGCAGGAAACGGAGTTCCACAATGAGAGGTTTTTAGGCCGTCATTATATAGGTGCTTTAGCTCAATTCGTGATTTAGGCTTTACACGTGTCCTCGCGATCCCATATCTATTACATATATAGATGTAATACAGATCGTATCTCAAATAAAGTAAAAAAGAAACTTGGCACGTCTTGCCCACAGACGCCGTAAAGCTGTAAATAATTGAACAGGAACGTTCTATGTGCATTTTTCATTTAATTCTCAGCCGCAATCTTGTTTTCTCGAACTTTCCGTGACCTGTTTTTGGCCGAAGAAAGCAAATTGGAAGTAATTTTTATATTACATTAGAGAAAAATAGTAGAAAATTCTTTCATTCTTGTTAAATTCTTTACTTGAAATAATTTTTGCAATCGTTGTGTTTATTGCATTGAGTATATAACCAGAAATAGAGACAAAATGTCATTTAATTTGTTTGAACACTATGCTGCCTAATCATTACGGTGACAACTGCGCTCCGATTGGCCAGCCAGAATCCGAAACAATTGACTGGTGTCGTCAATTGTTTCACTTCAAATCGACCAGTTAACTTGAGCTTTGCTATAATGGATGAAAACTGAAAAATTACATGTTTCATATTTAATTACCGATGAAATGTGATTCCGTTTGTTTTGTAATTAGATGTTTTGTTGTTTTTTCCACACCACCGAATGGAACAGCCCCCCGTTGTTAGAGATATTGTCTTTATTAATATACGGAGATGTACACACAGGTCAGTTGTTGGCGCTGTACTATTTCAGCTTTCTAATTTGTGATTTCAGCGCAAACGAGAGTTAATTTTTAAAAGTGATATAAGTCCCATTTTGCCCGATGAGTTGCCAGAGATGGATGGCCCTTATTTCGTCTCTATTTCTGGTTATATACTCCATGGTTTATTGCAATCATTATGCTTGATATGACTCAAATGGTAACTAGTTACATTAAACAATATTTTGTTGATTTCAGTAACCATTTTCAGTGTAAAACCAGTCTATTAACGAGTAAAGCGATAGTCCACCTGACATCGTGCCCTGCGTGCCCTAACACCAGCACGCCTGAGGATTTAGTGGCGGCTTCTAGTGACACGGTCGGCGTGGCTTACAAAAACACACTTTATTAATGACTTTCACGCACATTATGAGGAAAGAATGAACGTTGCACATACTACACGTTAAGATGTTTTCGGTGCTGTATACAGAAAAACTTATGATTCGAACCGAAAATGCGTTGGCCTGAAAACTGCCCTCGGAACGGAATAGGTCAGAACTAACATTTTTATCAAAATTCATATATTTATTATTATTATATTCATATATATATATCAATTATTATTGAATATGCAGCAAGCTCAAATTAAAAGAAATAACTGACTGAGAATGATAATAATCAGATTTTTTTACTACAAAAGCCTTATTTGACATTTATTACATTAAAAACACTAATATCAAAAGATTTTACTTAGTAATGTACGGAGCAGTGCCCTTATTATGTTGTTCAATTACAATACAATAACACAAAAAAGGCACATTTGAATACAATTGTGTCCTTTAGTTCTATTCATGAGTCAAATATTAAGTCACATTTAAATTAGTTATGCCTTTATATGTTGAAATAATATTATTGTGTATTTCTTGTACTGAATTAAAAGATTAATATACAATGAAAATTTCTGTATATAGGTATATATATATATATATATACCTATATATATATATATACCTATATATATACCTATATATAACATATATAAACGACTTACGAGTAGCATCAAATGTAATTTTGAGTATACTTTTTATCAGAAAAACCTAAAAAATATTTAAACACATTTTATTTACGAATTTACAATTTGTTGCTTGTGTCTTTCTTTCTTCCGAAGGCAGGAAAGTTTGCTTGATGGTCAGTCAATGGTGCGGGACGAACAAGTCGTACACCTGGTGGTAAACGACACGCCTATTCATACCAGTCGCCACTTAGAGTTTTAAATCGCATAGCCCCACTGTCATTTCGTCCGTCACCCTGAGATATGACGTTGACAAGGCCCATTTGCCTGTAGTTTGAACAGCAGCCCTTTCCCTTTAAAACCAGAACGCAGTAATGTTCACGTTACTGCTTGGCGGTAGAAATAGGTAAGGTCCTCTTTCACAAGGAGCTCTACTGGTACTAAATGATACTATTATATGTAAACTTTCTGATTCGCTTGATTACAAGATTAGGCAAAGCCGTGATGGAGTTTTTCTTTTTATAAATAAAGCTTCAGCCTCCACGTGGCCATTCTCAAGCGCAAAACAAAAGATATCCATTTATCTTGCAAAATAAAAGATCGCAAAAAATATTCCTCGGAGGAAATTCGCTATATTTACTTACATAACTTGAAAATTGGTCTTTCTCATTTGAATTAACACCTTAACTGTTCTTACGTATGGTTGATTTTCTAACGTCTCCAGATTAAGAAGGAAAATAAAGGAAAATGCTTTCCTGTCCAAACAATTTTCGACTCTGTGCCCTATATTTTTAATATTAATTTTTGTGTGATAATATTTTATGTCTTATAAAATTAGGGATATTACAGTTTTTTTGGAAAATGTGGTCAATTCTAACGTTTTTAGGATTGAGTTTCGTTTGCAAATGTCTTTATTAGCTCTACTTTTTAAGCAAACCAAGAGAGACTGGTTCGTTCGGTTTATTTTTGGAAAATTGGCTGTCCTTCAATCAAGGGAATTATTATTTTCATAGGCAAAATCTGCACCAGAAAATTACAATTTTAAATCACTGTCAAAGGTGTCCTGCAAGAAGCGAACCGTGAACCGTTTCGCGCGTGCCGAACAGCCGACCAAAAAGCTACAAGTTTTTTAATGCGCGTGGAATTATTCAACAGCTCATAAATAATATGAACCACCCCATTTACATAGTGAGCTCGTATGTGTAGAGTAGTGTGTCGACAGAGTTAAAATATTCGATTTAACCCGTATGACGTTGGATAATAGGTAAATGTGTGATTTTCGGTCTAATAATATCTGAAATATACGTGACTTAAGATTAAAAAAAAAACTGTCATTAAAAAAATGAATAAATTTACTGAAACTGAATAGGTTCATGAAGCTGCGTCCTACTGACGTCTGACGTATCAAAAGTTTGCATTTCCCTTTGAATGTGCAAGGAGAAAATGAAAGAAGCTTCAGAGTTGGGAGGGGCATGGTGAAGACGAGATGAATAGGCGATAATCGAAAAGTAGCCAAGAATCCGTTAAGCCGGGTACTCCCTAGCGTTGCATGTTATGGTACCAAAAATCATAGTGTGTACATGGTTCGAGAGTGAAGCCTGTTTAAGTGACATTAGCGAGTGAAGACTGTTTCACGCGTACACACCAGAACCTCGTTACTGTATCTGTCACGTTACAATTACAATTCGCTAATGACTATCCGACTTTATGGAAACGTGTAACGTTCTGCAGCGAGATGGCCAGATGACTTCGTCAAAGTACTACCACCTTACCTATTTCTACCGCCAAGCGGTAAAGTGAACGTTACAAGCTCCGATTTTGAAGGGTAAGGGTGTTGGTGAAATTACAGGTAATTGGGACTTGTCAACTTATGTCTCAGGGTGACGGGCGCAGTGCCTCTCAGATATTTGCGATTTAAAGCTCTGAGTGGCACTGCAACTGCTATGGTCCGGCATTGTCATTTAACACCAGATAAAAGACTTGTTCGTCTCGTTGCTTGGTATTATAAAAGAAAATAAAAAAACCGCGTCCCGCACATCGTGCTACAGTGTGTGAAATTCAATAAAGCGGATTCATCTCCTAATTTGCCACTCTTAGGGTCGTATTCTAGAACTCTATTCAATGCTCAAGTCAGGATTGCACTGGCAACACAAGCACTGGAAATACGGCTCTAATGGCAGGGACTTGAGTATGATTTCGAGTGCTTTAAACCATACTCAAATTCTGACTTGAGCATTGAGTAGAGTTCTGGAATACGGCCCTTAGAGGTGGAATATTTTCTTCAAATTTGAATGAGACCGCTACTGAGGTACCCTCTTCCCAGCAAAAAAAGAATCTTAAATAGAAAACAACCGCGAGACTCAGACATATTAACTAAAAATAACGGATAACTCATATATTTCTAATAATCTCATGATTAAGGACCAGGAATTGGTTCGAAACATGTCGAGAAAAAATTCTAAATTTTTAATTAAAAAAAGAACCATCAAAATCGATTCACAAATGTCGGTATAATCGCGTAACATAGATAAAAACATAGTCCAATTGAGAACCTCCTCCTTTTTTTGCAAATAGGATGATAGTATCAATGATCGATATTTTTAAGGGACGTGTGTCTTTAAATTTGAAATAACTTTGTTGTTTTTAAACATATACCAACAGTTAGTTTACTTGACAGATATACTCGTATAATCCTCAAGAAAGGTTATGCTATAGTATATTTCATACGATCGTAGCATAGTGGGGCTCATAAAGTCGAGTACCGCGTTTAGGTCAGAAGCTTTGCCGAGTAGCCTAAGTAATTGGTACTAGATTTTAAGACCTAATAATGTAACGATTGTATAAAATACTTTTTCTACAAATAAAATGAAGAAACAGAACCAATATTTCATGTATGTTCTGTTATCAATCCATGACAGCAATGCAGCAAACTCATTTCTTTTTAACAAATTTTAACCCATTTGTTACGGCAGGCAAAGGTTCCACCATACAGTCTCTTTATTTAGACGAAAGCCAAATATATGCTCCAAAACAAAAAACCAAAGAGATAGAATAGACGTGGCCAAGTACCGATTATATTTTAACCAATCATTTTTTTATAGATTTATGGCCCGGTTGCAAGACTTTTGGGCCCATTTAACCAATGAGGAGACAGTATAGCGTTTGAATAACGTCCTAATTGATGTTTTAATTAGTAAAAATGCGACGTCCTTTTTTTGAAACTCATTAAGGTTCTGTGTTTAATATTCATTACAGTTCTGTGTACCATAGACAGTAGAATTTTGATTCAGAACACGAAAAAGAGCGCCTTTCAGATATGATTTATGAAATTATAATAGGCAGATTAAAGTACAGGTAGAAAAAAACTAATAAAATTTTTACTAAAAAAACCTAAACTACAATTTCTCTAAAATCTCCAGCAATGAACACCAAAAATCCACTAATTAACCGACGAGTAATTGACACTAATCAATATGAAACGTGTTGCGGTGATATAAATAAATAACGCACACACTCAACATAGTTTACACACAACTGAGTATGGTAACCTAAATTAGAATTTTCTGGTAAATTCAAATTAAGGTAAAATGGAACAGGAAAACTTGTACAGGTCACAACGTTTTCACTCTGCAGATCTGTAAATGATAAATGTATTCAAATGTATGTTTACAAAGAGCAACGCCTAGAGTTTATTACTCACTCTTCTCAGGAGAATCTGCCTTACAAATGAGCAGTAGAGTTAAATAAGTATGACGATTTCAAGTGTAATTAGCTTACCTATGAAATAAAGATGATTTGACATTGATATTTCAATTTGAAGCTTAGACAGATATGAACAAGTATTTCTACCGCCCCATGTTAAGCTTCTTAGTTATGATCTTAATCTGGGCTCCTTTCGGAGTGTAGTGCAGACAAAAACGTAGAGAAAGATAATGAAAGAAATAAATCGGGTAGACCGATCCAATGCAATCACAGGCCGATCTTTGCCTCGGAAGTATCAAAAGCTTGCATTCCCCTTTGAAAGTGCAAGATGAAATTGAATTTCGTATTGGAGGAGGCAAGTCTACGCTTTGAGGCCGCGAATTTGAAGCTCATCTCCAATAAAGAAGGCGTATTTTTATTATTTTTAAAGTACGTAGGTTTTCAAAATACCTCTCTATTACTGGAGGTTGGCTGTCAATATGGCAAATTTGTCCCAGTCCAAATGAACCTTTTGTTCCGTTCTCGTGACTCCGGTCCACTCCCATATGTTGCGTAACGATGACTTTTTACGTCTTCCAGCGCGTCTCTTGCCGTCAACCTTTCCCACCATTATAAATTGAAGCAGTCGGTATCTATCATGTCGAAGCACGTGACTGACACATGTTATTTTGCGCTTTTTGATGGTCCGCATCAGCTGGCGTGAGGTGTTAAGTACGAGTCCTAAGTATGGTTAGTACGTAGTGGGTTATGGAATGATAAATGTCACATTTCCAAATAATATACTATCTATTTCTGCCGTCAAGCATTAATGTGAGCGTTGTAAGGGTGCTAATGAAATTATAGGCAGATGGGACTTGTCAAGTTATGTTTCAGGATGACGGGCGCAGTGGCAGTGCGGTCTCTGTGATTTAAAGTTCGGAGCGGCACTGCAACTGTCATGGACAGGCGTGTCGCTTACCGGCAGGCCCACGACTTTTGTGTTCCGTCCCTTCAAAACCGGAACGCTGTAATGCTCACAGTTTAATTAATGTGACGATTTCAAGTATAATTTGTTCACAATGTTCTTCTTTAGAAATGATACATATTGAGTGAGAAAATTTTTGGCACGCGGAGCTTTGTGCAAAAATTAGCACATCTAATTATATGCGTGATAATTATCGACAGCTAAAAGCGTTAACGTGGGACTTTCAAGTCTCTACAGCATGACATTACCCTGCACATGAGTCCCGGCACGCGCGAACCGCCATGTGCACGGGATCTGATTGCTTACATAATAAAATATCATACTTTTGTCATTTTAGTTTTGATTTAGGCTGTCTTTTTCGGCGAAAATTGTCAAAATATCGGTGTGCTTCCATTTTTGTTAATTGGATGTTTCGCACTGAACAGCCTGTTTGTATTTGCAGTCTTATACTCAATTCTTCACTTCACGACATGCAAATGTGGACACTGTAATGAAAAAAAGACTTAAAGTAAACCCCAACTTAAATAATAACAATTGCAACAATTACTTAATTATTATTATCAAAAAAGTGACTATTAAAAACAAGATAAGTTAAAAATAATTAAAAATAGAAAGATAAAAATTATTTGAAACTACAATTGACGCAGACGTGAGAGCAGACTGAATTGTGTGCTCAAAATCGCGAATGACGATCTAATCGATATAATCTAACGGACGATATAATAACTATATATTATATAATAACTATAATAATAACTGCCTCTGTGGCCGAACGGTTACCATGCCGGACTGCCACGCAGAGGTCCTAGGTTCGATTCCCGGGCCGGGAGAAATATTTGTATGGCCTACATTTATTTCTCTCGTGAGTTTGGGTGTAATTTGTGTTTGTCTATGTATGTGTCCATGGCACCCGCGACACAGGGTTTCCCTAGTGCGGGGCTATGTTGAGTGTGTGCTTTATTATTATTATTAAATATTATTAAATAATCTCAGTACAGAGTACTGAAAAAACCGACCTCAAAAGTTCGTGGAATTACATCTATTTGCCAAGGTTTATTGAAATATTTTCTTCAAACTAAAATGGGTACTAATGAGGTACCCTCTTTTCAACAAAAATGTACCATCAAATTCGGTTCACAAATGCCGGAGATATCTCGTAACAAACATGCAAAAAAAAGAAATAAATACAGTCTAATTCACCTTCTCTTTTTTTGATTCTTTTTCGCTTATGCAGGTGGTTATATTGTCTTGATTTAGATTTTGAGATTTATATCAGGTTACAATACGAGTATATCAGAGCGGTCACACGCTTCGTGGCTCTTAGCTGAACACCCGTGAAACCTGTAACTAGTGATTAATTAATCGTTTAGAAAACAACCACGAGTGAGTCGTAAAGTATCTTTTAACATTTTTATTTCAAATTGTACACATGCACAATTAAAATACTCCACTAATTAAAAAAATACAAATTACAGGAAAGGTACAAATAAAATTGGCCCTTGGGTTTTCCAGTGTATTAATTTTTTGAACAAAATTTTGTACAGATGAAGGGCACCGGGACCCCACGGGACAAGGGTTTCGACTCCAAATGCTGTAAGTAGGTAGTCGGAGCCAAGCTCCTGGTCCTTATTACTTAAGACTTAAACATATTCAAACGTGACTATTTTGATTGCAAAATTCGTTGTTTGTCTTCCAAATTTCGAGGTCTTCTTCATATAAGAAGTCGTTGCTGATGTGCTGATAATTTTATTTGGCATTTTCTTGTCGTTGCTATTATTTTCCTCCGCCACGCTAGCCTGAGTTGAGGACTTCATGCATTTTCCGAGGGTTGTGAACCTTCTTCGACGTGCAGGTTTTATCATGATGATTTTCTTCACCGAAGCTCGTGATGGTGGATGGATGATGAACTTCAAATTAAATTTCGCATATAACTTCCGAGAAACTCAGAGATGCGACCCCGGATTCGCAACCACGGCCTCTGTTTGAGAGGCGGCAGGTCAAAGCATTAGGCTTTTGTGTTGAGATAATAAATCATTATTATTATAGAAGCTATACGTTTCGTGCGAATGGATGGAATATCTACAGTATAAGGGTCACTGCGTAGCTGACGGATGATAGTCTAGCAGTGATCAAACATTTTTTTGATGAGTTCGTATTTCGCAATACGAACGGTACATTGTTCAGGATCGTAGAGCCCGCTAGGTTGGTACGTTAGCTACTTTCATAGTTCAATTACATACGACATTTTGACTTTTTAGGTTTTCTCGATGTAAGTCAATGTTCTCGATTGATTTTTTTGTTACATAGGAAATGAAACTATTTTTTCGGATTTAATATTTTTTTTTAATAATGCATACATTCATTGCCCCGTGTTGGGGACTAACAAATGGGACATTTGGATGACAAAAATCGAGGGTAGTGATGCGTATATCTTTATATCTAGTTACAAGAGCAATTATTCATTATTCACAGAGGAATTTTCTTTACCGAATAAGAAGTAGAGTTTAATCAATTCTTCGATTTCAAGTGTAATTCGCTTACCTGGAAATAAACATATTTTTAACCGACTTCAAAAATCACGAGGTTCTCAATTCGACTGTATTTGTTTTTGTATGTAGGTTATACGATCATTATTATCTGTGAACCGATTTAGATGATTAGTTTTTGTTCCCATTTAAATGTGAAACAATTATTCCACATAGGGTGGCAAACTAGGGTGTGAATCACTTTCCGGTAACAGAATTCAATGAAACTTGGCAAATATATGTAGATGTAATTCTACGAACTTTTAACGTAGCTTTTATTTATAAAAAACTTGACCACATTAAAACTAGACTACAGTTTGCTATATTGATAACATTGTGCCTATAAGTACGTTTCCGCATAAAAATTTCTTTAACATAAATCAATGGACAATTCACAGTCGAACTGTGTAGTTTCGCATAATAATACGAGCAGTATATAATTAGTTTGCCCTGTCTTTATCAGCCCCATCACACTGGTTAGCAACCCTAAATAGAAGCTATAGGCTGGGAGCTTGTTGCACAAAAACGTAAATCACTTTTGTTTTGTTGTAAAAAAAGTTACTTGAATTAGAAAATTGTAATTGACTTCAGATAAACCGGACCAAAACACACATAATGTATAACAAATCGAAAGGCAGGGTCGAGGTAGACGGGCAGGAAATCCAGTATGTCGATGAGTATATCTACCTGGGCCAGTTAACAAGCTTTGAAAACAGCCAAGATAAGGTCGCATAGAAAACGCCTGGAAGGCCTACTGATCCTTGATCCTTCAAAGTACTTCAAAGTACTCCTGTACTTGAAGAGTAATCTCCCTATGTCATTTAAGCGCCAACTCATCGATATGTGCATCCTGCCCATCTTAACCTACGGTGCAAAGACATGGTCTCTTACCGAGTTCCAGAAGTCTAAACTCTAGATCTGCCAGAGGACGATGGAATGCAGCATTCTGGGATTTAAACGTATTGGCCGAGTGCGCAATACAATGCTGCGTTCGATGACTAGCATTGCTGATGTGGGGAGCAAAACAGCCAGGCTGAAATGAGATTGGGTGGGCCCCGAAACACGAAAGCAGGATGTAACTTGTGAAGTCACTCCTTGAGTGCCCGAGGATAGAAAGAGACGGCGTGGACGGCCGGGAAGGCGTTCGCGAGACGACTTTGATTGGTTTGAGAGAGAGTGGTGGGAGATTGCCAAAGACAGGGAGCAATGGAGGATTTTGGGGGAGACCTTTGCCCGGCAGTGGGACATAATAGGTTAATAAAAAATAAAAAAAATATCCAGATTTTGGTTATGAGTAATTATAATTAGAGATGGGCGTTTAAATGAAAAGACCTTTAAAAAGTATGCTTTATAATATAAGCACTAAAGTACGCTTATAATTTTAAGTTGTAAGCGTTACTCAGTTCAATACTCCACAATGAATGTCATTTTTTAAATAAAGTGCCGTCATTCATGTTTCCTAAACAAATTTATTCGTCATTGTGAATAGTAGGCATATATATAGATGCAAGTTTGAGTCCAGTCGTATTAATAATTAAAACAAACTAGTGGAGTAATTTCACAAAAACAAAATAATATGATGGTAGTAAAACATCATATTCAATAAAATCAATATTACAAAACCTTTGTTTCTACAATTCAAACAATACAAAGCGACACATGTCTAGTAATGACCTATTTGGGACACAAACTGTACATATTTTTAATACAAAATGAAGTAAGATAACCGGTTTTAACTCTCGGACTATTTTATGAAGGGGTGACAGCCCTTCTTGTATTAATATTTTAAAACGAGGGCTACTTTCCTTATGGAGCTAATTTTTATTCACCCGATAACATACTTTTTATATCCTATAGCAATACAAATAAGACGCAAAACTGTAATCATTGATGAAAATATAAATTTGTTTTACAACCCTCTATTTAAAAAAATAAAAAGGACAGTAGCACGCTTGACCATAACAGCGTAAAAGATAAATTGTAAATAGGTCATTCCATGCAATTCAATATATTTTGTATGGTACGATTGTGTGACAGATAAAACTGTATTCTGACGTTTTTAGAAGGGTAAGTTTCAAGTTTTAAACTTGACATGTTCAATTTTAATTTAAACTTGTAAGTCAGTTACAGATAAAAAATATACTTATGGACGTATATATTTAGAGGAACAAACAAAGTTTAAATTTAACCTGAGGCACATTATAACCTTTTAAAAAAACATTTTATTTCACTGGAAGCTATTATATGCTTATAATAACATTATTCGTATTCGTACCATGACAAACCAGCCAACCAAGTAACGTTTTTTTCTACTCCGGCGCTTTTTTAGTTCTGTGTCAAAATTCTATTGTCTATGGTACTCGCTACTTCTTCTTCTTCTTCATATGGTATCGATAACATACATTATGGTATTGTGGCCCAGAACTCAGCCACGCCGACCGCGTCACTATAGGCTGCCATTAAATCCTGAGGCGTGCACGTGTTAGAGCACGCAGGGCACGATATGAGCTGGGCCATCGTTTGCGTCGCACCGCACAAGCAGTCCAGGTTAGAACCATCCGAAAATCACCACCTGGACAAATTGTCCTTGATCCGATCAACCTGAGTTCGACGCCTATTTAAAGACGTTCAGATCCGCCATGGCAATTCGTGTCCGAGGAGGAAGACAGAAGGCGGGACAAACGTAGCTGGTACTCTTTCGCGCCAAAGGCTGCACCGTTTTTTTTGCACGTAGCCTGAGCCGACTCAATGCTCAGAAGATCGACACATTTGACAAAACTGTCGATGGCTATTTTTGCTCTTTCGCAAAATGCCGCTACATTTCTGTGGAGGTCGGAGGATGAGCTGGCAAGTCTCATTTAAGGCTGTATCCACTAATTTAGCATGGGTAGAATGGCTCCAAACATGCGTATTCGCCAGCAGAAAAGAAAAGTGTCAGCCCAGTAGTAGGCATGATCTTCGGCGAAGTTCCCCACTCTCTAATGAACTGAAATACTTCATTATAGTTGTACACGGAACTATAATGAGTTTCAAAAAAGAACCTCACACTTAAAATACCAAATTTGACCAAAACCAAACTCAAACGTTCTTCTGCCTCCTGATTGGTGAAATTGGTCTTGAAACCATGCCATAAACCCTTAGAATAATAACGCATAGAATGATAGTTTCATATCAAACGAACTGTCACAAGTGAGGCAAAAATCAAATTCAGGTAGGCTAGTTTTAATAGTAGGTTCATTTTCGGTTTTAGTGAATATTTATATAAAAATACAAGTTGAAACGCGTTACTTCCTTGTGGAAGGTGATGTTAGTATCTATTTTATGTTTGTCTGACGTATTTTTACACTCATTTACCGCACATTTCGTCATTTTTAGGTAAAATTGTGGAGCTGTTCGCGGTGCAAGTTGACCTTGAGCACTGAAGGCCCGCCCGCTCGTGTAGGCCCTTTTGGCGCGCTTTAATTTGCCTCACTTAGCGTGTGCGGACTAGGTTTCTATGCTTTATTATTCTAAGCATAAACCTTTGTAAAAAAAAGATTGGTTAAAATTAAGCGGTACTTGGCCGCTTCTATTCTATCTCTTTGGTTTTTTGTTTTGTAGCGTTTATTTGGCTTCCGTTTGAGTTTATTGTCATGGATTGTTAACAAAATATACATTAAATATTCATTATTTTATTTACTCATAGAAAAAGTATTGTATGCAATCATTACATAATTAGGTTTTAAAATCTCGTACCTAAGCCTGGTAATTACAGGCACATGGGACTTGTGAACTTATGTCTCAGGATGACCGGTGTAGTGGCAGTGCCCCTCAGATCTTTGAAGCTCTGAGTGGCACTGCAAGTGTTATGGATAGGCGTGTAGCTTACCACCAGGCAAACGACTTGTTCGTCCCGTCATTTGATGTTATAAAAAAGGGAGGTATTTTGTAATTCTCGTAATTACGATCACTGGGCTGTATGAGTTTTTCTTTTGCCTGTTTACGTATTTCATTGTTATTATTAGATACATTTAAGTCTAGAGCAGCAGACAGTAGGGTAATAGATTTTCATTTGCAGCCCTTGGCCGGGTACAAGTTGGTACATGACAAACTTTCCGTGCTCGTTTCGTGAAAGTAATGCAATGATTTCCGACATGTTTGAGAAAATATGTTTTATAGTTGCTGTAAAGTTCAGATTCCGAGTCCGAATCGTTGGTTATTTGTATATTGTTGTGTGTGTGATGCAAGACAATACACGTTTTATCTATCTATGTATGGTGTGACTGAAATGGTAATAATCCACCACTAATTATTATTATATTATCATCATCAACAACAGATTATTTGTCTCGCTGGTAGTCAGACGTCACTTCTAAGTGCGTAGGGGAGACCGGAGCTGGTAGTTCCCGGGGTAAGTTCTTCTCACAGCAATAACTTTGCAAGAAAAATATATAGAAATACATGTGAAGCACGTCGTTAAAGCGTCAGGTGATGCGCATTGCCTGCAGCCATTTCAGTTACTCCGGCGACGACGAAAGTGTGGCTATGTGCGTGGAGCTGTCAAAACATCACGAAAGTAAATTTTTTCTTGTTTAAATTTTTTGGTCTGTCTCTGTTTATTATGGGCCGATTCATACGTAACTTTTCTAAATTGTAGTGACATTAGTAAGAAATCTTATTGTTTGAGTATTTTTTTCATTGATTCTATTAATATATACGGTATGTCAGTCTTCGTATAAAAACGTAATTTGGGGCTATAAGCTCCCCCCTCGAGGGGCTGGTTGTTCGTTTTCAGTATAAAACTTCAACTTATTTGAAAATCGGAACGTTAAGCCACGCTCTCCCCTACGTACCTATACACATCAAAAGTGTTTGCCAATTACTGAAAATCAAGTTTTTAATCTTTTTTTGTCAATTTTATATTTGATTTTGGTAATTAAATTGACCAAAAAATTGCATTAGTTCTAAAAGAATTCACTAAAAAAAACCTCATTTTCAGCAATTGGCAAAAACGTGCTTCATCACTAGACACTTTTGATGTGTGTATTACGGGTGTGGTATTTCAAAGTGTGTAGTAATCCTTCTTCGTCGTGCAGATTTCATCACGATCTTTTCCTTCATCGTTGGCGAGAGGTATAGCTAGTAAACATTCACAAATGTACGTTACTTAGACATGAAAGTCGTCTTCCGTCTCCCACTGGGCTACCATCTAACTAAATGATTCCCAAACTGCGTTATATTAACTCCCTGGGTGTCCACTCCGACCTACAAGGGGTCTATGTCAGAGAAAAAAAATAGGGGTACATGAAACTGTAATGGAGGTCCACGAGAGTGGAACTGATCTAGGCAGGTCGTGACCAAAATTTTGATTGTCCATAATTGGAATAATTCAGATGAAGACTTGTGTAAATACATAATACTTTCTTCTAGTAGTTGTGTCGGTAAATAAATTACCCATAAAATACTTATTTCACAAGAAATAAAATAATTCGGTTCGATAAATGCTTAAACATTAATATAAACATCGAACACTAAGAAAAATTCCTTCGATCCGGTTGGATTCGAACCACCGCCTTCCAGCTATCCGTGCAAGACGCTCTGCCAATTAAGCCACGCAATGAACCAGCAGATCTCACAAATTTTCCTGTGTGCTTGTTGCAGATCCTTGCTTTTGATTTAACAACGTTTTTGCTATATCGCCATCTGTGAGAAATATATTTCTTCACTCACGGATTGCTGAAAGGCGCTGGTTCGAATAAAGCCGGATCGTTCGATCTTTGTATTAATAATTATAACAAACTAGCGGAGTAATTTCACAAAGAATAATTGAATATGATGGTGGCCAAACATCCTGACATTATAAACTTTCATACTCTGCAAGACTATGGAACGTGTACTCAACAACCGTCTTCTATAACACCTTGAAGACAATGACCTCCTCAGTGATCGCCAGTATGGATTCCGATGAAGGTGATCTACCGGGGATCTTGTGTATGCCTGTCACATATGGAGCGAGGCTGTAGAAAAGCAAGGCGAAGCGCTTGCAATGTTTTTGGACATTTCTAAAGCCTTTGACAGGGTCTGGCACGCAAGCCTTTTAAGCAAGCTTCCATGTTATGGGTTTCCCACTGACCTTTGCAATGGATCTCGGATTTTTTGAGTGAACGTTCCATTAGAGTGATCTTAGAAGGCTACTCTTCCGAACATATGGCGATAGAGTTCCTCAGGGCTCCGTACTGTCTGCAACTCTCTTTCTGCTGCATATCATACTTACATACATAAGCTCACGCCCTAGTACCATAGGAGGGGTAGACAGAGACCACGGAACGCCACTTTGCTCTATCCTGACATATTTCTCGAGCTTCATATACATCAAGTACCCTTTTCATACAACTTCTTTTATTCTTGTCACTTCGGATCCTAGCTGCATATCAATGATATGTTAATTCCAGGTACCTTTGCGTATGCTGATGACAGCACAGTTGTAGATAGGTACTTGACCAATGCAAGGGTCAGTGGAGAGGAAATCCAGTCTTGTCGAGAGTCCATGGTTAGCTGTTTACATTTGACGCTCAAGGCAGTTTCTCATTGGGGCGATGCCAATCTTGTCAAATTTAACGCTACCAAAACGCAGGCGTGTCTATTCTCCACTAAACGGAGTCCCTTTGAGCTGACTCCGACTTTTCGTGATATATCCATACCGATAGCCGACCTTCTCAAGCTACCTGGAATGGACCTGTCGTCCAATCTGAATTTCGGTAGATACATTGAATCCATGGCCAAAAATGCAGCCAGGAAGCTTGGCATCCTTTCCAGGGTGAAGCGTTACTTCACACCGGGACAGTTGCTTCAGCTGTGCCAAGCATAAGCCCGGTCGTGTATGGAGTACTGCTGCCACCTTAGGGATGGCTCTGCTACATACCAACTGGCCACCTTGGATTCAATTGACAAACGTGCCAAGAGGCTTATAGGGGACTCGGAATTAGTAGAGGCGAAGCTGCAGAGCCTTGAACACCGCCGTAAACTTGCCTGCTTATCGGTATTTTACACGATTTAATTCCGCCTTCCCCTTTCCATCATCGGGGGACTAGGCGTAGACTTGGCTTACACCCCTATGTGGATATTCAAAAGATTCGCACCAAGCGTAACGTTTCCACATTTATATGGCGAACGGCTATGGAGTGGAGTTCCCTGCCTGCAGACTTGTTCCCTGAACGTTATAACTTGGACCTTTTCAAGGCGAAAGTGAGTAGGCATTATTTAGGTGTGCATGCTCCGTCGTCGACCTAACCGTCACTTTCCATCAGGTGAGATGGAGGTCAAATGCACTTACTTACATTAGAATAAAAAAAAACCCATAAATTACCAATTTGATTGTATAACATTTAACATCAATTGTTTTTTACAAAGTTTTTCACTAGCACTGTGTCAGCTGTCAAACATACATTTCAGGTTGATGAATTTGTAAAAGTATCCAAATAAGAAAGGCCAGGGGGTTTACACAAAACAGAAAAAATGGGACGTTGTCTACGAGACGAAAAAATTTGGGAACCTCTGATATAACCGTCTCCCGCTGGGCTACTATCGCTCTGTTTGTCTCATGGTAACTCAATATCATGTCATTACACTACACGTACACATAACCTAGACATATGTTAATAGAGTATATTATATACATACATACAAACAATACAGATAAAGATTTAGTGTTATTGATATTCGTGTAGGCATTTGAATCCTATATAGAACGTTATGTATAAAAAGTTATTGCTTGTCATCTATCTACCTTGACGTGCGGGTCAATACTCGGTGCGTAGAAAAATGAGCCTGGTGGAAAAGGCGTAATTACGTCGTGTGTTTTCCACTTGCGCAATGGACACATTTTTTATGATACTATGTGACAAGACGAATATAATAATAATAATAATAATAATAATTCATTTATTCGCTTCAAATAGGGTAGGGTACATTACACATGTTGATGGTAAAAATTAAATCAGAACTTAAACCTATTCGCCTTCTAAAATAAAAGCATGCAAATACAATAATAAAATAATACATTGGTGGATTGAGATTCGATTTTAAAACAATAATTAGGCAACAAATTGATAAATTTAAGATAATTCATTTAATTTGATATGTCAGAATCGTGTATGTCATAATTTAATAATAATAATATTTTTTTTAATGATGGGAAAAATGTATGCATCAATTAATTATTCTTTATGATTCATGAATTCGTCAATAGAGTAAAACAAATGATCAAAGAGCCACATGCGCAATTCCTTTTTCAAATTAGTCAATGGTAGAGGCTTAATGCGATCTGGTATACGATTAAAAATTTTTCCACACATTACATACGAGTTATTTAGAAAACGTTTTGTTTTGGGTATTGTATTTAGTACTACTTTATTGGGCTTCCTTAGGCTTCTGAATGTTACGTCCTTCGCTATTGAGAATTTCGATAGATTTCGTTTCACGAATATACCAACTTCGAAAATGTACAGGCATGGGAGGGGCAATACTCTTAGTGTTTTAAAGTAAGGACGACATGAGACATACGGTGCTACATTGCTTATGACACATATACATCGCTTTTGAGCAGTAAAAACCTTCGCAAAATCTGTTCCGTTGCCCCAAATTACGATACCGTATCTGAGTACAGACTCAACATACGCAAAATAGGCAGTCATGGCTGTGCATTTATTCGCTACTTTTGACAATTTGTAAAGAGCAAACGCAAACCTATTTATTTTCGCACATACTTTGTCCGTTTGATCCCTCCAATTCATCTTTTGGTCTATAATTAATCCTAGAAATGTCGCATTGGTTTCGTTTCGCAAGATTTGTCCTTTATAATCCATGTCAATTGTCTGTGTTCGTAAGTTATTAAAATTCATTATATTAGTTTTAGTTAAATTAATTTGAAGATTATGTTTTTGTAGGTAGTCAATTAGTGATGTCATTGTTTTTCAATAGTGGAGGTAGATGACACGTCTGTCTATAACAGTTGCAGTGCCACGTCACCCAGAGACATAAGTTGACAAGTCCCATGTGCCTTATAATTTCACCAGCACATTTTTCAAAACTGAATCTCTGATTTTCGGGCTAAGTTATAAACACTCGTCCAACACGGGTTGATGACTTAACATTATAGATACTGCATATATCACTTTCTCTCTCTTCGGTGTATTTCTTCTCCATTATAACAAATTATAGGTAGGTACTAACAGTTACAAATGATTTAATATAGACAGTAATGCAGTTCTCCGGTGGGAATTGAACCAAAACCCAAAATGTATACTGCAATATAGACCAAGTTGTCATTGTTCACTGTGTCTGAGACATTAAGCTCTCTGGGTATTATAGAAGAATGACTAGGGTTCGATTGTCGGTTAAACCAATTTACGAAAATAGATTGTGCTATAGATTTTTTTGTAACTAAAAGGCGTTGTCGTATTTTTAACCAATTTCAAAAAAGAGTAGTTTCTCAATTCGACTGTTTTTTTGCGTTTACTCCGACGTCTGTGAACCGATTTCGATTATTCTTTTTTGTTGGAAAGGGGGTACCTCAGTAGTGGTCTCATTTAAATTTGAAGAAAATACTCCACCTCTAAGGGTGGCAAATTTGGGGATAAACCAGGTTTAATTTCACCCATTTTCCGTTAACCGATTTCAATAAAACTTGTTACATAAATGTAACGAATACAATAAAAGCAGATAAGCAAACTTTGAAGTTGTTTAAGTTATGGAAAATTAAATATCCATGACATTGAAAAGCTACAATCTCAAAGTTAGTTAATATTTTTTCAAACTTATATTTTCGATTGGGCATTTTCTTGTTCTGAAAAACGACAATCTTGTGTAATTACATCTTTGCTTTTTCTTATTAAAAGAAAAATGAATCGTCCATCCTAAGCATAAACAATTTAGGTCGAACATCTTGAGGTGAACGCCTGGCCTACATTCTTTCTATATTTGCTACAAGATATTGTGGAAGGTTTTTAAAATAACAATCGCTTTCAACGCCTACTGTAATCCGCACGCGAGTTTTGTAAAGTCTGTGCAAAAGAATTTAAAAAGTGTTCCATTATTCGTGCCTGTTTAAAATGTTTTTTAAATTATCTAGTAACAGAGTGTTGTTCCAAATGTTACATCAAAGCTACTAGCATATTTAATACTACTAAAGTCAAATTACCTTGAAGTAGACGCAGTTAAGTAGTCCATATACTTAATACGAAAAATATTTACAAAATAAAGCAGGAAAAAGTACGAGTTATTTATAGGCGTGTGGTACTTGTTTGTGGCTTAGTAATTATGTAATTCTCCAACGGTCCATAAGTTGAAAACCTCTGTACTAGATGTTATAACATTATATTTAGCTCCGTTCCTAACGAAAAGTGCATTTGGCAAGCTTGCACTTCCTCATGCTAAATACTCTTGTAAAACAAAATGTTCTTGCGTTCACATTAACCTAAATTAAACCTTAACGAGTATGAATTTAGACTGTAGAAACTTGACTTTAAAAATGTTGTTCTAATTGATCAAAGTGCTGAAGTGAAATAGACTCTTTGTGGTTGTAACAAAGACTAAGTAATAAAATGATGGTATGTGACATTTAATGAGTTCCCACGTGAACATTTGAAGACAAGAATAAAGTGGTATTTGAATTCGTCCAGATTGAAAACGAATTTAGATTGGCACGGACGTCCGTCTAAACTTTCGCTTAGCAAATAATAAAAACATACGTATATTCTTTACAAATAAAGTTATTTTGTGAGCGTGTGACTAGTGTAACTGTGGACAATGAATACGAAAAAGAGAAATAAAAACAAATCAAGTAAACCTCCAACTCCAAATCCTTCTCAAAAAGATGATGTTCCTGTGGATACTGAAACAATAGAGAAAAATGTGGAAGAAAAAACTGAAATTATTATCAAAAGTGAAGAACGCGTCCCAGAAATTATAAGTGAAATTATACCTCCTATTGAAGCTAAAGTGTCTGAAGATGATACTCCAAAAAAGCCCAAAAGAAACAGAGGTAAGAAGAAAAAAGGAGACAAAGTTCATGAAAGTGATGAAATATCAAGAGAAAGAAGCGCCGAACCTTCGACAGAATCCCATAAAAGCAAAATTAATGTAGACAAATCTACCGATGAAACTACAGCTAATGCTCCTGAAATACCAGTCACTCCAGTAGCTAGAAAAAAGAAAAACAAGAATAAGAAACAGCTAGAACAACAGCTTGAAAATAAAGATGAACATAAGCTAAACATTGTGCCGATTAGTAAAGAAGAGTTCATGCCTGATTTGAAAATAGTAAACCTTGTACCTGTTGCTACCGATGGCTCTGAGGACGGTAAATCAAAGAAGAAGAGCAAAAAGAAGAAGCGGCTCGATTCTGAAAAATCTGATAAGGCAGAGGAAGTACTCAGTTGTACTGCTGCTTTCCAAAAACTACTTGAGCCTAAAGACGATGGAAAAGACATCAAGAAAGATGAACAAGTTGACATAAAATTGTCAGTATCCCAAGACACCCCAAAAGAACAAGAACAAACTGTTGTAAATATTGAAATCAAGGAGGGATCGTGTACATTACACATGTTAGACGAACCAAATCAACCCGTCAAAGAAGAGGGTAAGAGCAAGAAGAAAAATAAAAAAGATAAGAAGTTTCCACCAAAATCTGAAACTGAAGTTACAGCATGTCCTAAGTTTGAATCTTGTGTAGAGAATCTTGAGATTTTCAAACCAGTTGATAACCCAGAAGATAAGTCGGAAATCGGTGCTCTAAAAGGAGATATATTAATTGACGAAGGGAAATCTCCAACGCTTGAAATGAAACAGGTGATCCCCAAAACTACTGAAGAAAAGTCCCTAAAGACACCCGATACTGACATACAAGTGCAACAAATAGAAACTGCTAAAATTACGGAGACTAAAACTATTGAAAAAAGTCCATCTGCAATACAACCGCCTCCAATACAAATGGAAAAGGATCCTAAACCAAAAGCAAAGATTGCAAAACCTGTTGGCAAAAAACTAAAAGAGATGAGTGACAATCAATATATAGAAGATGTAAGTCACAATATTGAAGTAATACCAAAAAAAGATGAAGAAATAGCGACGAAAACAATGGGAACACCAACCACTGAGTTAAATATCGAAGTTACTGAATCTCAAAAAAATACAGAGCAATTACCAGAAATCTCAAAAGAAGAAGTTAAAATAGAAACTGAGATGAAATGTGAGGCACAAGAATCAAAAACTGATAAACAGCCAACTGAACAAATGCAAGTCCCTCAAGAAAAGAGAAAGAAACGCAAAAAATCTCCAAAGCCCTCAAAAGTAACGCATACTTCACTTGACGTAAAAAGTGAATTTGATGATATTATTCCTAAGGAGGACATGGTGGAAAAAAGTGAAGAAAAAGTTATTAAAACTGAAGAGACTGTTTTAGAAACTAAACTTGAAATTAGTGAAGCACCAGTTACGATTGAGCCTGTAGAAATGGTATTAACTCAGACTTCACCTCAAGCACAGTCAGCACTAATGACGAGTAAAGATAATATGAAACCAGTTGAAGAACAAAAACACGTTGAAAATGTGTTTGAAAATATCATAGCACCAGCTTTGCCGCCTCGAAGTAATAACGAAGAAAAAGACAAACTATTTGAAATTTCTGAGCAGAAACAGGAACCAATTAAGGGGGAAGTAATACCTCCTAGTTTTGTTAAAGAGCTACCCAGCCAAAGCAAACCAGTAGAGTGTCTGGACGTTTCTGAAATGCCAATGCAAACTAAAGATACACAAATGCTAAGTGATGTATCAAAATTTGAACAAATGCCTTTGCCACAAAGCGGAAGTGGTAAAAAGCGAAAAAAGTCACCTAAACCAAAAAAAAATGATTTTACTCCAGAACAGTCGGAATTAAAGGAACAGAAAACTACTGTAACGGTAAAAGATTCCACAGATAATATTCAAGAGAGCAAAGAATCTTTAGACCTCCCACTTCTTGAAGATATAGAAAACAGAGGTGGAAATGTAGAAGAATCCGGTTTGATCTGTGACATTGTGCCCGAAGTCCATCATCCTAGAGCAACAAGTCTTGATAATAACAACAATATGGTTATAAGAGAAGTCACTTTGAGTGATGTAGATAAATTAAACATTCCTATTGTAACACCTGATACGCCATTCATTCAGGGTTCCGGTGAAAGTCCTATACCTGAAATTTCGTCTACTGACATTACAATAACAGAGGTCGACACAAAGTCAAATCCTGAAGTAAAGACTGATTTGAAATCAAAAGTTGTTGAAGTTAATAAGGATATGGAAGAATTAAGACAATCCATTGAAAGATCGTTGGCAGAGTTAACTGCAATGGAGAAAAGTGAAGAGCAAACTGAAATGAAATTTGAACAAGCTCAGGCTAAAATTGAAGCTATAAGAAGCTTAGCGTTAAAACAAGAAACTTCAGTAAGCAAAGAAGAAACTGCAACTAAGGAAAGTGATTCTAATATAATACCTAAGTCAGGAACAGAAGTAACAGAAGTGATAGAACAGCAAGCTCTAGCCTCTACATTTGAGGAGCAGAAGTGTATAAAAAAATTGGATCAATTTAAAACAGAGCAAATTCAAACTGATGTAAATACAAGTACAACTAAAACAGAATCATTACCAGTTCCAATTAAAGAAAAAACTATAGAAATCAAAGAACATATACCGATTGAAAACGTTCCTTTACATATCTCTACTCCCCCTCCGCCACCTAGAAAAGATAATAAAGGGAAAAATAAAAGAAAGAAGGGAAAACAAGAAGCAGAACATGTAACTAGTACTCAAAGTGCTACCGAAACTATAACA
This sequence comes from Hyposmocoma kahamanoa, assembly GCF_003589595.1. Classification (NCBI taxonomy): domain Eukaryota; kingdom Metazoa; phylum Arthropoda; class Insecta; order Lepidoptera; family Cosmopterigidae; genus Hyposmocoma; species Hyposmocoma kahamanoa. The sequence goes on from NW_020655294.1 coordinate 2,466,275, forward strand.
AGTACTGCAAGTAGTGAAACTAAAGAATCAAAAACAGAAGATTCGAAAAACAAAGAAAAAGCTGAGCAAAAATCTGATTCTAAGGAAGAGAAAGGTAAACAACAGTCAGCTTCTTTCGAAGATAATACAACACAAGCACAAGATTTAAAACTACCTGGTTTGATGTCTGGAGAATTTGAACCTATAGAAAACTTTGAAGACGCTTTAACGTCTAACGATATAACAGAAGATGTGAATAAAACTTTTGAAATGATTGCCAGTGAAGTTGACTCTAGTGTTGTACAAAACAATCCAGACATAAATATAGAAGCACCTACAGAAGACGAAGAAAAAAAAGATGAAAATGAAAAAGTAAACCCAGTTTCGCAGCCAAAAAACTTGCTAGGCCACCCCGACATTCCTGCACGATTGAATAGAACTGATTACAAAAAAGAAAAGAATAAAACACCAAATACGAAACAAGCTAAAGTAAAAATAAAGGATTCCGTTCCTATAGAAGTAAACAAACAATCTAAGGAGTCACAGACGGAAAACAAAAGGCGATTTTTAAAAGACAAAACAATAATTGAAACGGTTTCGTCGGTAATAAGCGATAACGAAGAATATATTTATAAATATAGTTTTAGAAGAGTTTTCCTGCCAAGTGCCTGCCATACATGCAAAAAGGACTTAAGATTTGGGAGATCTCCATGCAATTTTTGCAACCTTATTTTTTATTGTGGACCAAAACATAGGGATGAAGATTACCCACAGCATCAAGCCTTGTGTTTCGCTGTATCAACCATTGCACATTTGAAGGGTAAGCATTTGATTGTATGTTTCCTGTTTTTCCCTATGCTATATTCCAACATAACTCAACGCAGGTTTCACATATCTAACTACATACTATTTACAGTTATATCAATAAATCACAGTCAAAGCGACAATTTCACTTCATACTTCCGACAGTAATTGCATCAATATCTAAAATAGGATCATAATATTTATCTGAAGTAAGTGTAGCTTTACTCGGTTAATGATTTTGAGCAACAATTTAAGAAACTTTTGAGTGTTTACAAACTTTCTTGAATTTTGATTTCATAATTGGAAACCGTCCCTACCTATTTGACAGTCATAAGCGAATACAGTGTATACCCACATGGATCACAGCGTTACTGAAACCGCTTAACCGTCCGAAAGGTAACGATTATGTTTTAAACCTCTTGTTTTCAGCCGGAGATAGGATCATGACTTACAGCGACTTCATGTAATAGTACATAATGTATAATGTGATAGTACATATAGGTATGAATTCTTCTCTTGTCTGCAGATACTGTCGAATGTGAAAGTTATATTTTTGCAATCAAAGTCAATTTGTATTAATTACTACTACTACTACATAATCTTTCAGAACAAAAACACCTATACGGCGACGCTCAAGGCATAACAGGCCAGAACTACCGGCTCCTCCGAATGCAGATGATAGTCTCATGTGAAAAGGTGCTCAAAAGACGTCTGGTGCCGTGGGAGCAGGAGGCCTTGCTGTATCCCAGAATATGCGCTGATGTAGATTGCAGGGAATGGAGACAAGGGAAGTTGGAGGATTGTGAAGGGTGTGAACAGGTGAGAATTAGAAACTATATAATAAGAAAAGCACTTCCAACGATTAATAACGATGAACGAAAACATATTCATGCAGTCTACATGGCAAACAATAATCATAGTAAAGTAAAGAACCATAACACGTAAAGTATGGCTTAATGCAGCATTATGATAGGAGACATATAACCTGAGCCAGAGCTTAGCCTTGAGACGTATATGGAATTTGTAAATCATGGCTAGTTTTAAACTAATTGACTGAATTATAATTTCAAAGGCTTATAGAAGTGTAAACACGGTTATTAGTGTAACTATGACTCGTTGTAGCCAAGATTTTGAATCATTTCGGATTTTGGGAACGGTGCCAGGAAGATAGTAGTAAATTAGTTGCTTGCTATTTACTATGAGCCATAATAATTGCTCTGGGTGATTTGTTTGAGTAATAAAATTGAAATGTTTTTTTTATTGTTTTGTAGTTATGATAATCTGATGTTGATTGTCCTATTGGGAACAACATAATGGACTAAGAAGTGTTGAGAGCCCAACCATTTTAAAAATCATTTTAATGTTCACAAACACCAGACCAAAAATATAAAACAATAAACTTGTTATAAAATTATATCTTTGATATTACACAGTAGCGATGGTAGCCCAGCAATAAGGTAGCTTCTTAACATATTCACGTGAGCATCGTGATATGTTTCTCATACATTAATGCAAACGTTTAGAAACATTTCTTCTACAGGCTATTTATTAAATGAATGTAACAAATAATGATACTGACGTCAATAAACATTGACGTCTACAAACCGCCCGCTGACGTTGCCCATGTATGCCAGCCATCATAGGTATCTGTGACTACTTATCGTTACTATTAGAATTTTATATGACCAAACAGCGTTCGAAATAAAAGACATTAGACAACGTAAAAGTACGTTATTCTACATCACTTACAAATGTATAGGGGTGGCATAGTACGTAGTTCGCGCGAATCTGTTAATTGAGTGTTCGACTTCCCTGTGACTTTAATTTGTTTAGTACCAATACCTCTCGTTAACGGTGAACGAAAACATCGTGGAGAAACGCACGTCGAAGGAGACTTACGACATTGGAAAATGAATGAAATCCCCAAACCGTATTGGGCCTATGTGGTAGATTATGCTCTTAATTCTTTCGTTGGAAGAGAGCCTTGCTCAACTGTGTCACGTATAGCAAATTTCAACAATTGATGTTGGTGATTGCTCACATCTGCTAGGTTGCGTGAATGTGGTTTAATTCTGTGGTACATTGTTTTTTGTTCCAGATAGCCTATTGCGCAGACAACCCAAACCATCTCCCAAAGACACACCAGCGTTGGTGCAAATCCTATTCACTTTACCAGAAGCTGGTGACGTACCAGCAGACCAGTGGCCGGTTGGAGCCGAAGCTGCCTGGCAAGGTCATGACCGAGGCCTATCAGATCCCAGAAAAAATGAATGAGATACTAGCTACTATGTATGAGGAAAGGATTGGTAGGTATTATAAAATATCCATTTTAATAGAAGTAGAAACAAAGTGACTAAGGAATAAATGGAGACATGCAAGAGTATTCCACTTTAATACATCGCAGCTTGAGTGCGATCGCCAAATCGACTGTCTATTCCCCTTTTTGAATAAACGTACGAGTATGTTCCCTGTAGTCAATGTCCCTATATTATGTGGTATCCATTTAGGTATTGCTCGTCAACAGTTACAAGTTAATTTTTATATAAATTTGAACTAGAACCTTTTTGAAAGAGAAATCCTTTTTTTTCATGTCAATAATCTTTCTTTTTCAGATATGAACGATATCCAATATGCCGCACTGACTCAAATTGCCACAGCGCCCTTGACAGCAGCTTATTGCTATCAACTTTATGCCACCAAGATTGGCAGTGCCACTGATATGGCCAAGGTTTATATTATATTTGCTTGTTGGCTAAATGTTATATATAATTCTTAACTAGACTCTAAAGCGCCGTGGTAGCATAATGGTTTGACCTATTGCTTCTAGAGGCCGTCAGTTCGAATCCCCGCCTCGCACTTCTTGAGTTTCTCGGAATTTATGTGTGAAATTTAATTTGAAATTTACCATGAGCTTTTCCGCGAATGAAAACATTGACCAAACCTGCACGTCGAAGATGGTTCACAACCCTTGGAAAACGTGTGAAATTCCCAACTCGCCAATTCGTTCAGGGTGGCGGTTTATGACCTAAAGTCCCGCCTAAGACGAGACCCGTTATTATTGATGATTACGAACTAGATTCTTCGAAGACGTCTACTTCTTCCGTTATATTGAGTCAACACGTAGTGATCATTAATAATTGAGATCTGCCGGGATTCAAATTTATATAATCATTTTACTTTTATTCTGCTTTAATTTTGCTGTTTGTGTATGCTTTGCAGAAATCCACTTTCACAATCCACGTAGTCGGCGCAGAGCTGCAATTCGAAGCTGATGCTCTTCACAAGTGGGAAGTCTTCTTCCTTCATCTAAAACGCGACGTCAAGGACCTTCGCTTGGTGCTAATTGGGTCGGAGCTGAACCCTTCGAATCTACCGCTGGATTTACTAGCTAAGATTAAGTGAGTATTCTTCAATATTTATTTTTATTTATGTTTACTTATTTTGTGATTTCCGTCAGAATGTTGTTTTTGAGATTAAGGTCCATTAGAAGTGGGGCCATTTATGGGCAAGCTATTAGTTTATAAAACTTTTTACTTCTCAGCTACTAGTTGTTATTTAATTTTTAATAGGTTTACACTTGTTCACAATCTATCTTTCTCGATTTGGTAATAGAGTTATTTTTCATCGTTTTTTTGCAGGTTGTGTGAGAGCTGTCGGCAAGACAATCGTCGCATCATATTCGACTTCCAAGACAAGAAAACTTACCACGAATACTGGTCTACTGACTTCACTACCCCTGATTTGGGTAAATAAATATTTATGGCATACCATAACAGTAACGTGGTTTTGTAGTAGTGTTAAATCACATATTCTTTGACAAGAATGAAAAAGGCAATAACAGAATTCAAGTACAAATTTGAAAGGAAGGCAATATCTTAAACATGATCAAAACTACGTCACTCTTGATATTTGAAATTTAAATTCAACTCTTAAGTCGTTTGCAATAAGAACAGGCCAAAGTGTCAAATTTAATGTGATCTGGACTGTGCAAAGTTGAAGACTTCTCAAAACAGCACAAAACAGATTTTTTGCAAGCAGATATTGTGTTAGAAATTACGATCAAATTCTTTAACACTGCTTCTTGTCAAGAACAAGCAAGCTAAAATGATCCTTATGCTTTTAAACAAATCGTCAATTTCGCTGATACAGTATTTGTAATTTAATTAGGTATTCTTTGAAGTAAGATTCATATACTTTACAATACCGAAAATGTTTTTCATTCTATACGATCCATACTAGTGCATAGTATTTTTTTCCAGTTTGTGCCTTCAATCCGAGTATTCAACGGTCATCAGTTTACAACGGAAAGGACACGTGGCCGTCGACAATAAAATGCATCACGAAGCAAAAAGTTCCTTTTGTTGTTACTTCTTACACGTTGGAAGAACTCAGGAGGGATTTGGCGAAAATTGAACAATGTTCAGAAGTGGAAATAAACATGATATCCGAACCTACGTATAATCCCTTTTCAAGTGTTAGACCGGACAGAAATTTCATTTCGGATGACGAGATGCCGTTGTTGTTTAAGAATTTCTGTTATTCGGTTGTGTGTGGTAGTGTTTGATTTTGTTTGTTTGAATATATTGTTGTTGAAATGTTATTGGTAGTTTTTATTCGCCACTGTTTTTCTGCTACCAAGTTCCGGTTTTGAAGGTTTAGGTCTACAGGCACATTGGACTTGTCAACTTTATGTGTTACGATTTAAAGCTTTGAGAGCATTGCAACTGTTAGAGGTAGGCGTGGCGCTTACCACTAGGTTCCCGTCACTTGATGACGTAAAAAAAATAAGGGACGATTGTAATCAAAATTACAAAAAAAGAAAATTAATTATTAACACAAAGATCGAACACTCAGAAAAAATTCCTTCGATCCGGTCGGATGCGAACCGTCGTCTTCTTGCATACCGTGTCAGACGCTATACCAACTAAGCCACGGAACGAACCAACGGACCTCACGAATTTTTCTATGTGCTTGCGTCGTGTCTTTGTACTTGGTCTTTCAACGACTTTTTAGTCGTAGCGCCATCTATGAGAAATCTATGACAGATTTATCACCCAGTTAGTACCTTTACAGCTACCAGTCCTGGCGAGAGATTAGATAATTGAATATCAGTTCAATAAAAATTTAATTAAAGAAAATTAAGTTTTATTGAATTTCAGGATGTTTTACCACAATGGTATGTTCAATTATTTTTTGTGGAATTACTCCACTAGTTGATCGAACACTTAGGAAAAATTTGTAAGGTTCGCTGGTTTCCTCCGTGGCTTAGTTGGTGTAACGTCTGGCACGGTTTGCTAGAAGACGTTAGTTCGAATTCAGCGGGATCAAAGGAATTTTTTCTAAGTGTTCGATCTTTGTATTAATAATTATAACAAACTAGTGGGGTAATTTCATAAAAAATAATTGAATATCATGGTAGATAAACATCCTGCAATTCAATAAACTTAATTACAAATATTAAAGCGATGTCTCCTGTCAGCTGCTGGTAGCTGTAAAGGTACCTGGCTGAGTGAAGAAATAGATTTCTGATAGTTCGCGCTGCGGCAAAAAGTCGTTAAAAAATCAAAACAAATATCTGCAACACATAAAAAAATCGTAAGGCCCGCTGGTTCGTTCCGTGGTTTACTTAGCATAGCGCCTGACACAGTTAGCTTGAATTTTTCGTAAGTATTCTTTCTGTCTATTGATAATTATATCAGATTATTCGACGATAGCATTGCGGGCTTCAGAATGTAAAGCATTTTATGAACCATATTTTAACGAGAAGGAAATAAAACAAAATAATAAACTAAAAATACTGACATTTAATAACCATTAACTAATAAGTTAGTTACATAGCAGTGATAATATTTACAACAACTTAATATATTTTTTTAATTAATATCACAGATAAAATATTTTGTTAGTCACCATAAAGACTGTTCAATACCGAATAGACATTAACATGGATATAATACGAATACTATAATAGGGTATTTGACCTATAACAAATATTGAAAAATCAACATTAAAAAAATGAATGGTAAATTATAAAAACACAATTCTTAGAAAAATAAAATATGAGAATTTATGGAAGTTGATGTTAAGGATTTAGAAATCAGGACTTTGAAATAGACGCATCTTATTTATGACGTCTTATCTGTATGATACCGTACAAGTTACATGATTATGACCTTTTTTTTAAAGATGGAACATCTGTCCACTACTAGCTTTACCCATTAATAATATATCTGTTACTTTTTTCTTATTTAGGATCTGGGCTTTTGTCGATGGAGTCATCGTCAACCATCTCTGATACTAATGCATATAATTAAAAACTAGCTAAGGATTCGGCCTCAGTATATATTTGTATGTCGAGTCAAATATCCTACTAAGATATATCTATGTAAAGTGGTGAAAAAAAACCTTTTATAACACCGGCTTGCTCTGGTATGGATGGCCGGCTGAAGAACTTGGACACTAACCTAATAGACGGTGGGTTCATGTTTGATATTATTCGATTATGTGAGTGATTGTGAACGCCTTGAACAGCCTGGGTTTATGTAAAAAACCTCTGACTTTTCAGAGGGTACGCCATATTGTGTTTTTCATTTCAAAAACGATCATATTAAAACGATATGATATGGTCACAAAATTTAAAGAAGCAAAATAATTCGTTAAGATGGGAGAATCAAAGGTGGTTTTTGAACGATATAGACATAGGTCTGTTGTATTGGCTAAATATTGGGCAGGTGGTTTGTTAAATGGCGCCGCTTTTTAAATGTATTTGAACGGCTAATTAAACTTGTTGGCTGCTTCAATGTGAGAATGAACACCAGTTTTCAATTAACGCGAAGTTCGAGTAGAACTTGAAATTAATTAATTTACTAATCAGCTTACTATGTACTACCAATCACTTGGCGTTATTATCACGTGAAATTGAAAAGCATAATTCAAAACAGGCCAATCGTATTACATTAATTAAAACTGTCTGACAAGTACGGATAGTGGCGCCTCTTGCAATGATGTTCCCTTAGTAACCCACCTAGCGTTATATATTAAGGCAAACTCCAAAAGTGTCACACAAACATTTGGAAAAAGAATAAAAGTAGAATATGAAACAGAACATATATCGTGGCCGAAGAGACTGCGATCTGGACACCTATGAAAGAGAAAATAGAGAAATAATTATGATGTTAGTTTACAAAACAGATAATTTATAAGCAAATAGCATAAGAACAAATGAAATTATTATGACACATATAAACGACAAAATAGAGACGATATTGGTAGAAGCAAAAAAAAAACAATTTTGCAAAACTAATAGCAAGTTTAACTGATTAAAATGGCAGTAATACATGGAGTTAAGTAGTAAAATATTAATGTCACAGTAGTAAAGAATGACCAAAATTATATAATAATTTCGGCAAGATGAAAGACGTATTACATTTCGAAATGTTGTTAGTTTATGTTAAAACGTTTCTGGAAAACAAAAATGTATTGAATCTTGCACTAAATTAGCGTTTGTGCAAAGATAATTTTGAATTTATTTATTAAGAGCGTAGAAAGCTTAATAGTGATTAGAAACACAAACATCTATGTAAACAACGTGGGTTAGCAAGCAAACAAGAAAATGAAAGGTTCTGAAAAAGAGTTTGTTTTATAAAATACATCGGAGATTTTAATTAGTTTCACAAGTTAGTCAAAACCATTATCATACTACAGTATGGAAAAGAAACCAGCGCAGGGTCCATAGGTCAGCATCTAAGCTTCAAATCACGTCATTGAAAGAAGAAAATTTGCATATTTACAATTACAAGTTAATTTAACTGATTTTTTCTGAACCTTTCACAAATCAATATAACAATATTAAACATAGCCAACCACCTGTTCTTTTTCCGAATCAAGACTATCTTCTGATTTTTCTTCTGCATCGTCTACACTTCTCTCCACACCTTTTTTTGCAACTTGTAAAAGTTCCACTTTATCTGTCGTTAATATTAAACTCTTTGCTATATTGGTTAATGTTCTAGACTCAATATCATCACTTTGTGTGACTTCGTCCCTAGTTATTCCTGTATACAGCTGTACAGTTGAATTCGTAATTTCTTCTGTCGTTACTGTTACATTTTCTTCTGTGTTTATTGTTACGTTTTCAGTTGTGACATGTATAGCATACTGTTCCGTTGGTTCCCCTTCATAAGCAATATCTAGTTCTGCTTTTCCTGTTGCCGTTTCGTGGCGGCGTATAGAATACGATTTCGATAGTCCTTTTTTTATATATTTTTTTGAATCTTGATTTAATCCCTCCTTACTGAGATCTAGAAAGTTGTGTACTATTTCTGATTTTGGTTGAAGTGCCATCAGTCCGTTCTTCAAATATTTATTATCGTAACTTTTTAAATCGTCTGACGGTTCGACGTACGTTTCTTCCGAAACTTGACTTACATCGGTGGATTCTAAATCCTCAAATTTTAATCTTCCTTTTTTTTCCTCCTTACTCAGATTGCCTTCAGTCGACATTTCTGTGGTTGTTACTATCTCGGCTTCATTTGTAAAAGCAGTTGTAGCGCTTGGAAGAACTATATTAGTTACTGGCGTAGGATTTGATTTTGGTAATCCTTTCTTTTTATTTTTAGAATTGAATGTTTGTGTAGTATTAAGTTTTACAGGAAAATCTTCACCTGATTCCCTATCTTTTGAAATTTCTGATAAATTCAATTTAGGGAGTCCTTTCTTTAAATTTTTACTTATGTAAGTAATATTCAGGTTTTTTCTAGGTGTTACTTCTCTATCTAAGCTTATTGACTCGTCTTCCCTAATCGGAGATTCCGTTAAAGTATTGATTTTAGTAATATCTTTTGTAACTTTATTATTAATAGGATTTTCAGTGGCGTAAATACTAACATTTGTATAAGTAACATTAAAAGCATCATTTGAAGTACCACTTGACATATGTTTTGTAATAGTCATATTTTTTGTTTTGACAAACTTGTTAGGATCTTTGTTGTCTAAATTAAGTAACCATGTCTGCACTATAGCGTCTAATACAGTCATATTGACATTTCTCCATAAAGTATGATTCAATTCATCGGCGATCTCTGGTCTCATATCTAATGCTTTTATGACTTCAATATGATGCCTATCATCATCGATCGTAGTTTTATTGTCTTTTGCTACTCCATTTCCGAAATTATTATTGTGAACTTCTTGTGTACGAGTCGTGGAAATGTTAATTTCATTATTCGAATTATTATCTGTACTTGGGCTTACATTATCAATTTTCTTGGTGTATTTTGCGATAGCTGGTCCAAAAATAGTGTCAATATAGTGCAAAAGGTTTTTGCATTTATCGACCGTTTTGACGTCGTCAGAGCTTCCCCAGATGATAAAACCTGAAGCTTCTGAATTGTAGAATGTTTTGAGCGCTGCCCGTAGATCTACCTGAAGTTCGGAAAAAGACTATAATTACTAATTTATTATATTGCGTATTTCAAAAGTAGGTGTGTCCTAGCTTAGGAGTCCAAAACAAGTCTGTCCATATTCCCTTGTCCAGTTTCCCAGCTATTTCGTCACTTCTCACTTTTGGTCTTCAGTTGAGGTTAGTTTTTGGTAACACCGTCTTTCCAGCTGTACATTTTTAAATGAAGTTAAACTACAAAAGTTAAACTACAAAAGTTAAACTACAATATTAACCTCCTTCAAATATTCTCCATCCCGATATCGATACCAAAAATAAGGCAATATGGGTTGATCTCCGGTTCTGATCCTGGCGGCTTCAGCCACCCGGCCCCTAATCATGGAGACCACCTGGCTTGTTGTGAAGGTCTTGCTGCTGTACACGGAAGGGAACAATGCTGTTGATTGCTTCCATAGCCAGGAGATCCTGAAAAACGATAAAGGAAACAGTTATACTTATGCCATATTTTTGTTGTTATAGAATATAAACAGTTAATAAATGTTCTTTCAGAAGTAAGATTTATCTACGTACAATTGCTACCGAAATATCAGCAAACGTATTTGCAGTATGCTCAGACTTGCATCGGTGTCTCTGTGCGTAAGTATTATTCCTAATATATTATTATATCACACCTGAGTACACATAATCAGACACTACTGATCTACAATAGACATAGGTACGCAGTACGGAGGGCGGTAATCTTCTGTGTACCTACATAACCAGACGATCTTTGGACATAGAAGTCACTATTACCGTTATGGCAACAATCTGTAAATAAATTGTACAAAAGTAACGATCGGATAATGTTAGACCAATGGTAACAATTTGAAAAAAATAAGGTATTCCAAAAAAACGTGCTATATTGAATTAACTCAATATGTATTGAATTAATGAGTTGTTATCAAACACGTGACGTGACAAAAATTATACATTTGACACAATAAATTATTTTAAATATTTGAAACGCCGAGCGGCCGCTTCAGTTTTATAATAAATGGCGCGTGCGACTCGTGCTGTGCAATGAATGCACCGCGAGATTACGCGAATGTGTGCGTCCGTACAAGGCGTGGCGGGCGCGCACACATGCAAGCCGCTCTGCTACGTTTGTACCTTACTTATTATACTATGGTTAGACTAAATGTCTTACAGATCCTTGACTATATTCAAGCTGGAGTACGTGAAGTAGCCCGACGCGTTTGGTCGCATTTGCTTCACTAAGTCGAATGTTTGCTTCTTGTGCCCAATCTGCTTCGGATAGACGCGTTGGCAGTAGATTAAAAAAGTGTTTGATAATATACTCACTCGTCATTCTCCTTTTGAACGACGTTGGAACATCTTTCCTGCATATCTCTCCCCATGTTGAAGCAGTAGGGGTACGCGTAGTAGCCCCACAAGGCGTTTGGTCGTAATTGCTTCGCTAACTCCAGTGTTTGCTGCATGAATTGTTTGCCGGCTGTTTCGAAGCGTCGTTTTGCCTGAAATTGGGAAAAGATAAATACTTTAAGTGTGACGTACAGACAATAGTTCGACCTTCTCTATCATAACTAACACATTTGCATATCGGTAATTTTCAAGATTTTGGCATTCAAAGTTTTATTGTCGCCTAAAAAAATTACAATTTACTTTTTTTTTATTAACTGCCTCCGTGGCCGAACGGCCTACATTTATTTCTCTCGTGAGTTTGGGTTTAATTTGTGGTTGACTATGTGTGTGTCCATGGCACCTGCAACACAGGTTTTCCATAGTGCGGGGCTATGTTGAGTGTGTGCGTTATTTTACTTAACAATAAAACTGAAAGTAAATCAGATAAAAAAAAACCGATTAGAGGGGATTGTAGGAATCCTTTCAATGATGCCAGATATGTCAAAAACTCAATTTCGCTGAATGTCGATTACGTTAGTTATGGCATGGACCAAAAACAATAAGAAGTCGGGTGTTTAGTACCTGTTATTGCACCAGATGTCGCGACGAGTACCAAATAGCTATTTTTGTAACTAATATGTTCTACATTTACGAGCTGCAATTCATCAAAGCTACTCTAATTTCTAGTGATAACAAACGAATTAATTAGATAGTGTTTATTGCACAGATTTTTATGGATACGTGAATGCAAGAAATTCGCTGAAAAATGTAGTTTACAAAGAGAGTAGTTTAACATAGCATACTATTTTGGATTGTGCAATTCATCAAGCATTGGCATGCGAATATTTTACACAATTCTTATTTCACTTCTGATGTAGCTTGTACTGAAAGTTAAATTAATATAATAGCATAAACAAACAATAACAATTGGAATTTAACCAGCAAATAGGAAGTCAAAATATAACATACTATAGGAAATGAAACTATTTTTCCGGATTTAAATCGATCTGAGTCACTTCAGTCAACCGTGACCATGGGACCTGTAAAGGGCCCGAAACGTCGATTTGTTTGAAAAAACAAATATACGCGATTTAAATCCGGAAAAATAGTTTCATTTCCTATGTGTAACAATCGCGAAAACCTAAGAACTCGATATAACATACTATAGTTAAATTTCACATTTTATGCTATCAAGTAAAAAATATCAATATTGTAGTAGCATTGAGTAACTAACAAAAGTCGGCTATTTGTTTTATATATTGAGGATTAACGCCATCTACCCATATTAGGAAGCGTTAATTTATAAATTATTTTATAACACACAATGCCATCTATTGACACGCATATTTGCCAAAGTTCCGAAAAAAAATTTTTGCTCATGATCAATCAATATTTAAATAATATTCCATGGAAACAACTGACTTCTTATATATTAAAGAATAATTAATTAATATCCACGCCCTGTTAAATAATATAACACGAGATGTTGATCTTTTTCAGAGTTACGATCTGCAGTATGGAGATTAGCTATCCTCTTTATTTATTGGTCCACGGTTATGGACTATCAAGTAACGGGACGAACAAATCGTGCACCTGATGGTAAGCTACACGCCTGTCCATGACACTTGCAGTGCCATTCAGAGCTTGAAATTGCAAAGATCTGAGGTGCTCGGCCTCTGCGCCCGTCACCCTGAGACTTAAGTTGAAAAGTCCCATGTACCTGTAATTTTGCCAGCACCCTTACTGAATCCTAAAAAAAAATAACTAAAGCACTAGTGTTATGGAAATTGCAAATAACGACGGTACCAAGAAAACTAACTTTTCTACATCGACCCGTATGGGGATCGATTCCGGGACCTTACAGATGGGTACACCGTGAAAACTGGTGTACAAGCCACTCGACCACAGAGGTCGTCGAATTATGTATCGCTTTCGCTTACTCCATAAAGGAGTAACTACGAAAGATGCTAATAAAGACGTCGAGTATTACTTATTTGACAGCTTAGAATAATAACGCATAGAATGATAGTTACATATCAAACGAACCGTCACAAGTGAGGCAAAAATCAAATTCATGTAGGCTAGTTTTAATAGTAGGTTAATTTTCGGTTTAATGTGAATATTTATATAAAAATACAAGTTGAAACGCGTTACTTCCTTGTGGAATGTGATGTTAGTATCTATTTTGTGTTTGTCTGACGTATTTTTACATTCATTTACCGCACATTTCGTCATTTTTAGCTAAAATTCTTGAGCTGTTCGCAGTGCAAGTTGACCTTGAGCACTGACGGCCCGCCCGCTCGTGTAGGCCCATTGGGAGCGCTTCAATTTGCCTCACTTAGCGTTTGCGGACTAGATTTCTTTGTTTGACAGTAATCGTGTCGGACGAAAGTCGGACAGAGAATGTGGGTAGACCCATGATAAAGTCAATATGATCTAATTTTTCGTTAATTCAAATCGCTGTGACAGCAACGCACATGTGCCATGTACCAAGATGACGCAAGTGAAATCATTGTATCTCTTGTAATTGCGCAATAATATTAAGTGCCCAACATTTAGGTCACAGCAGGGTGATGCTGAAGCATAGGACACGATTATGCAGTTAGTCATCTTATTATGAAGAAATTCAATAAACTTTATGTACAAGTACGTGTACAAAGTACGTATGTTTAATTGAGCTACTTAAGCAGCATAGTACTGGAGCATAGAGTACTTATTAAACATCTTATCTTACACGTGTACAGACTATTACTACTTACTAATAGTACTATCTCAGACTATTGTAGCCAGGGATTATCAACCGTTTTGGTTTATCATTATTAATATTTATATTAATTTTATAAAAAATCGTGATAGATATAACATTAATACGAGGAATAGAAATAAATTAGCTGTTTTGACAGTCGTCTTCACAAAGCTTCAATATCATTTAGAGGGCAATGTATACGCTTCTACAATAAGATACCGATTGATATTCAAAATTTGCCATTTACGAGATGAAACGAAAACTTTAAACTAAAGGTTTTACATAGCTCCTGCGTACTTGGATGACAAAAAACCGTGGTAATGACCCGTTTAGCTCTTGCAGGTAGTCTCGATCTAAGTAAGATGTTTGAATTAAATATTACAATGATCATCATCATATCCACTGCTGAACATAGGTCTCCGCAAAGATTGCCAGACTGGCCGGTCGAACGCTACGTGCATCCATTGGTTACTCGCCGCCCTTATCAGGTCATCCGTCCATCTAGTAGGGGGCCGTCCTACTGTACGCCTTCCGGTTCGTGGTCACAATTCGAGAACCTTTTTGCCCCAACGGCCGTCAGTTCTACGAGCTATTTGCTTTGTCGGTAACTTTCGTTTTTCTACGGATCTCGTCATTTCTGATTCGATCACGTAGAGAAATGCCGAACGTTGTAAACATTTCATAACAGGTGCCATACCAATCAGAGCTTTAAATCACACAGATCTGAGGGGCACCGCCACAGTGCCCGTCACCCTGAGACATAAGTTGACAAACTCCATGTGGCTGTAATTTCACCAGCACCCTTAACCTTCCAAACGGGAACGCAGTAATGTTCATATTATAGCTTGACGGCAGAAATAGGTAATGTGGCAATTGGACGAACTATTTCACAAGTTGTTTTTCTGCTACTAAAAGGGTTGCTGATATATATGTCGGTGCCAGGTATCACTTCAAACGTAATTTATTAGATAAACGATTTACTAGGCTACCTACGAATAATTTTAACCAGTCTCGATCATGGTTTCTTTGTTTGCAATATGTCACGTCAGTTTGACAGTTCAAACTGGGTATGGTCGGAGAGAGGGGGTTTTTTGTGTAAGTTGCTTGGATAGTGAAGACGTGTACCGCCTCGTCTTACCACGTGATATTTTGAATCGTTTTTAACGTCCGTTTCCGATCTTAACTCCGACATATATAATCAATGTAATTATAAATTAAGTACATTAAATCATAATTAAATGCGTGCATTGGAATTGTTTCAAATATCTATTTTTGTTAGTCTAAATTTATTAATCTATTATAACAAAAATCCGTCTGTAATTTGCTATGCCCTTACAGGGTGTCACTTGATACTTTCAATTATCTGCCAACTTTGATTGTGCTTTTACTGTGACATACAAATGAATTATTTAACTTTCACTTCGATTTATCACCAATAATTAATTTGCCCTTTATATCATTTCAGTTAATTTTGTTAAAGCTTATGTCAATTTCGTTATATTGGTCTGATATATAACTTACTGCTTCTCCACTACACTACGTCACAATGCACTGCAATACTTGATTAAAGGGCCGTCTTAATTACCGAATGAACAGAGCTTTGTCTGGTGCTTTGTTTTGATTACATACAATCGCCTAATGAGAGCTTATACTTTATTGTTATCTCCCCAGACACGATCAGCGTTAAAATGATCGAAAATAATGCATAATTATCAACAATAATCAACCGTATCACAAAGAACGTACGGCGTTCTTTTGATTGTTAGTCAAATTGTGGTAAAAACAATTGGGAATGAGTCCCTTACGATTTTTGTAAAAAAAAAAACCAATTAAAGAGAAAATGTTGGATGAGAAACAGCTGCATATTAGAGACACCGTGTCTCTCCAGGACACATAACGGGATATACAATCAATTTATTTATAAGTAATTGAGTCTTATATGTATACTATTTGTAAATGAGGTGGTGCTTGCGTCACTGGCTCTTAATTGAGAAGTACCAGAGAGCTGGCATTTCTGAGTCGTTTTTAATTATATACAGTTTCATCTTGTAGTTCCGTGAAATTATAGCACAGTATACTATTTATTCTCTAAATCCTCTCCTTGAAAAAGACTCGTGGTGAGCAGTGACCCGTATGTAGTAAGACGTAAAAGCAAGTAACATACCTCAGCCTTAATTGTTTTCTCGAACCACCAGGGGTGGTTGTCCCTTTCGATGTCATATGAGAAGTTCTTGTACGGCGCAAGATTGCCGAAATTCTGACGCAGTATCGGCCGCCAGGACTCGAAGTCTATCACGCCTACTCCTGGAATTTCAAAGAAGTATACATTGTAGTAAGTAGTTATACCATACAATAAACTTTGGTCCCTGTCTCATGCCGCACAAGGAAGGAATGCGTGCATGGTAACATAGTTAAATTATACATAAATAAAACTTATAGAAATATTACAATAGTAGTAATTTTTTTATGTGATGTCCATAACAGTTGCAGTGCCACTCAGAGCTTTAAATCGCAAAGATCTGAGCGGCACTGCCACAGCGCCCGTAACCTTGAGACATAAGTTGACAAGTCCCATGTGCCTGTAATTTTGCCAGCAGTCTTACCCTTCAAAACCGGAACACAGTAATGTTCACATTACTGTTTGGCGACAGAAATAGGTAAGATGGTAGTACCTCTCTGGACGAACTCTTCCACAAGAAGTTCTTTTGGTTATTCACTAAATGATCAGTTATCTTTTCCATCCTTCAATTCCGGTTTTTATTCTCACTCCTTCACTGTTCATGCAGTCTGAGTTTGGAACTCACTTCCCATTACTGTTCATGATAGTAAAGCCTGAGCTATTTTCAAAATGCGAATTAAGGAGTTCTATTTAACGACTGTTCATCCATTTTACAGGTATTATATATGACATATGAATTTATCTAACTATTCATATAGTTTTGTTATGTAGTCGATGCGCTGAGCGCATATTCCGATACGCAGCGCTTCATAGCATCATCGTACGGGCCTTGACCAGCGCTAAGGTACCGGCAGTTTTCGAGCCCCCTGGCATCTGTCGCAGGGACGGTAAGAGGCCTGACGGTATGACAGTCAGTGGAAGCTAGAGAGACAGCTAGTGTGAGTCGCAACCTGTGTGGACACTGTAGCCCCCCTATTTCCTATTTCCTTGCAAGCAAGGGTGGCGCAGGCTCTGTGGCCAGAGTGTCCGAAATCCGCAAAAGTCTCAAATACGCCAGGCTTGCTCAGTGCTACAGCTTTGTGGTTGCGGTTGAAACCCTGGATCCTTGGGGGCCACAGGCGAAACTTGTAGCGAACCAACTGTCGGATCGCCTCGTAGAAGCCTCCGGTAACCACAAGGCTGGCATTTATTTCCGCCAAAGAATAAGTTTAACAATTCAAAGGCGAAATGTTGCCAGTTTTCTGGGCACGATGCCCTTAGGGTACGGCCCTCGACGAAATTTTCTGTTTATAAACTTCCTTACTTTTTTTATGTATATACCTGCTACTATAATATAGTATAACACTATGAACATTATAAATAAATTTATAGTTTTAATAATTTAACGTTTTTGTTATTTTTTTTTATTACATAATATTTGTTTTGTTGTGAACGGAAACCTGTTATTGTAATATTTATGTCCTTTTATTTAGATCTGCAGGAAGTAATTTCTTTTTGAAACATGCCGACTTTTTGTTTGTGTTTTCCTTGTTACTAAATATGTTTTTGTGTTTTCCCTTGCAATAAATAACTAAATAAATAAATGATTATTACACGCTCCATTGTCACGGGTTGACAGACTAGCAGTGGCAGATGACAACTTTAGAAATAGACATATCTGTCTCTCTTATTTTAAAAAAGTCATACCATGATAGGAAACCTGTCATTGCAGATAATCATCAATCAAACATCCAACATCGTCATTGTCTATCTGCCCTTGCACATGATTTGGGATTCGCGCAGTACGTCTTCTTCCGTTATCTCTATCATCCCTCATCTATTATTTCACTTATGGCGAGTCACCGAAAGTGAAGCCGGAAAAACTGTTTTGCTAGATCAAAATACAGTGTATAAATTTAAGTATCTTGGATGCACAGTGACCGATACCAACCAGAGGCATGAAGAAACTAACATCTGTGCCCGAAACGCAATTAGTAGGAGAACTAAGAGTCGGGTATATAAGACAGTTAGATCAACCTTGATGAATGGATGCGACGCCTGGACGCTGACGTTGAAGGAGGAGAACAAGCTCTTAGTGGCGGAGAGTAAAATCTTTAGTAAGATTCTGGGACCAACTAGGGAAGAAGATGGAACCTGGCGATTGAGGAGAAATCTGGAGATCGAGAATTTCATAAAGGAGCCTCATCATGGGAGAGACCAAATCAGTCCGACTTCGCTGGCTTGGCCACGTCGAGAGGGCTTTGCAAATAGCACAGCGGTTTAACGACACGCCGCGCTGCCCACTGCTGCGTCAGTCGCCATCGGGCACTTGTCGACGTCGGCTCTGTGTGAAACTTTGTGCGACCCATCACACCTTAACTCCTAAAATCTAGGCTCACGTTGAAATAAATCGCCTTAAACAGCCATTATTTTCTTTGATCTATCCGTCGCCTTTGTTTTCAACCAATTCAATTTCAAATTCAACATGTGAATCGATAGCTATCGTTGCAGCCGTCCTTAAACAAAGGTGTGTGTTCGCATTTATCAGTCAAAAGTAAAAGGTGAATAAAAAGCAAAAAGTCTGTATTTCCGTTTATTTTATTTACCTACACACGTTCCTTATCAAACAATGGCACTTGTCTTCCAATGAATTGTTAACATTTTTCAGTCTTTTTGTAAACATAATGACTTTGAATTACTATCTGCAGTCGATTAAGCGCAATAATTACTGCACCTGTGATATATCCCAGGCCAGGTTTCAGGTCATAGGACATTACACGGACCTAATGTATATTAGCAGTGATTTCACATCTTCGAAAAGTCTTTGAAGTCACGGTGTTAGTTCATTTTTTATGATACCAAGTGGCTGGTCGAACATTCAACTGTCCATACCAGTTGCAGTGCCACTCAGAGCTTTAAATCACAAAGATCTGTGGGGCACTGTTACCCTGAGATATAAGTTGACAAGTCCCATGTGCCTGTAATTTCGCCAGCACCCTTACCCTTCGAAACCGAAACGCAGTAATGTTCACAGTACTGGTTGGCGGCGGAAATAGGTAAGGTGGCAGTACTTCCCTGGACGAATTCTTTTACTAGGCGCTCGACTGCGACTCCCATGCCCATGGCTGACTACTATTATTGGAAACAGCCCTATTCTGAATGGTCGTCATTTGTTATAATAAATAAATTATAAATATTAGACAACATACGTTGCTCTGATCCCAAAGTAAGTAACTAAAGCAGTTGTGTTATGGAAGACCCGAGACAATATAGGAAGTTTAGTTCCTACATTGACCCACTAGGCAATCGTACACGGGACCGCAGAGATGGCTACACCATGAAAACCGGTGTGCGAGCCACTCGCCCACGGAGATCGCCGAGGACTTTGTGAGTTACAAATGTTATTAATTTAAATACTTTATTTTGAATTTACTAAAGGATATTCCAATTTACTCATTATACGATTTGCTAAATATTTATTTTAACAATGTTTCTTTTTTACTAAATTAAATTTATGAAATAAAAGGAAAATAGAAAATAAAATAAAAATAAAACATATTAATGAGTAATACGGCGGGATGTCATCCTTACTTGATACAAACAAACCACAAAAATTACAAATTGCCTTCTTTTTTTTCTTTTTTTTATAATAATAACATACACACTCAACATAGCCTCGCACTAGGGAAACCCTGTGTAGCGGGTGCTATTTACACACACATAGACAACCACAAATTACACCCAAACTCACGAGATAAATAAATGTAGGCCATATAAATATTTCTCCCGGCCCGGGAATCGAACCTGGGACCACTGCGTGGCAGTCCGGCATGGTAACTGTTCAACCATGGAGGCAGTTCTTCAGGCGTATTAAGCGCTTTTCGTCATCTATTATTATGCGCACAGCACAGGAATGGAATTCCCTGCCTGCAACTGGGTTTCCGAGAATATCTTTAAGGAAAGTTACCGGAGGAAAAACGGGAAGAGATCAATTTTTTATTTATTTACTATTATATAATGGTGTTACAAAGAATATACGATACATCTAAGGATATAGTCTAAAGAATGTGCGAATTCGTTATACGACAGGATGTACTTTTCTCGAACATATAAAATCCCGAAAACAGAATAAAATATAAGTGTAAAACTAATTATTTAAGAATAAAATATCTAACTTTACACATAACTGTAACGTGGAGATTTTTCTTTTTAAATGCTAAAGAGAACCTGCTAGATTTTGGTTTTCAAAGTCCTATAGTTATTAAATTCGTATTTATCCCAAAACGTGAAAATTGCCCAGCGGTTTAACGACACGCCGTAACGCCCGCTGCCCCGTCAGTCACCATCGGGCACTTGCCAACGTCGGATCTAAGTCAAAATCCTCCGCTTGTTCTTATTTTATTCACATTAATTTTAGGCGCGCGGATTGCGAGGCGCTGGGAACGATCCCCATACCTCATCTAAAATCTAAAACAATAATCTATCTATGATCTATCTGCCTTAATGTGTGACTGAATAGGTATCTTCTGGCCGAGCTCGTTCATCGTAGACCTCAAGGGCAAGCAGTCTGCTTGGAATTTGTAGAAAAAAGTGAAAAGTGTTTGAAAAATCAAACACAGGCGATTGAAATCCGAAAACATAGTCCCTTTTCCAATGTGTAGCAATCACGAAAAGAAGTCGGTAAATTGTATAAATTGTCTGTCTTTAGTTATGGATTACATTACGAGGTCGATATTAAAATAACAAACGAGCTGCGGGCGACTTCGCACGCGCATGTAAATTTGTGGCACCAATGTAAAAATGTGTCAAAGACGCAGTGTAGGCTAAGCTGGGAATAATATACAGGTTTGACCTTTTTTCATGCTGTATTAAAATGTTAATGTCATGTGTAATGGGCATCACGTGTGTTTTCTCTTGCATACATTATACGTCTTATTGTAAGCTACACTACCTGTTGGTAAGCTACACGTCTGTCCATAACAGTTGCAATGCCGCACTGCCACTGCGACCGTCATAACCCTAAGATATAAGTTGACAAGTCATGTGCCTGCACTTTCACCAGCACCCCTCACCCTTCAAAACCGGAACACAGTAAAGCTGTCATTACTGCTGGCGGCTGAATTAGGTAACTCTTTCACAAGGAGCTCTACTGCTAGTAAAGATATTATGATCTCCATAAGGTAAAGCGTTTTTTTTTGTTTATTTCAGACAATTAACGAATTTCTCAAATACTTAGTATGTAAGAAAATAATGTTTCCTAGCAAGGCCTATAACAGATTGAATCGATCGAAATGACAGATCTATTTTCTCAATTAACATTTCTAGCGCGTTTTATTTAATTTCAAAAGACCTAAATTAGCAAAATATTTGTTGTAAGTGTATCCTATGCGAGATAGAGTTTAATTTTTGTTATAGTTAGTACGGTGGGGGGTAGGCACCGAGGCCGTCCAATAAATTCTATTTGAAATGAAAAAATAAATACCTTTGTTTCATACGTTATTTTGACAGCTCATGAAAGAAGATACTTTTAAAATTGTGGCACTTTATCAACAATTTGACTTTTCCATGTTGCCCTTACCTCAAACCTACCTACTAGCAGTAGAGCTCCTTGTGAAAGAGTCCGTCCAGGGAAGTACTGCCATCTTACCTATTTCTGCCGCCAAGCAGTAATGTCAGCATTACTGTGTTCCGGTTTTGAACGGTGCTGGTGAAATTACAGGCACATGGGACTTGTCAAATTATGCCTCAGGGTGACGTGCGCAGTGGCAGTACCCCTCAGATCTTTGCGATTTAAAGCTCTGGGTGGCACTGCAACTGTTATGGACAGGCGTGTAGGTTATCATTAGGTGCATGAATTGTTCGTCCCGTCACTTGATATTATAAAAAAAAATTAAAAAAGAACCTGCTAATCGTGGCCCGATGGTGGTTGTGGACAATGTCAGGTAAAAAAAAGGTTTACCAAACATTTCAGTCGACTGACAGATGTTATAGAGAGCAAAATTCAATGTCGGAATCTTGGTTAAAAGATTCCACGGCCACGGCCTTCGCATTGAATTCCGAATGAACTGCTCTAATTGTTACACAGATTTATGGTTACGATCATGTGTCATACATTGTGTGACAACAACTACTAAACACAATTGTTTTGGTCTAGTGATGGAAATGTTTAGCAAGCTTCGTATGCCTCGGAAAAAAAAGCAAAATTAGGAAGGGCAACAAGGATCTTATTATAGAAACGTCTATACGGAGTTACTTGTGAAAATCTAAAAACGCCACAGGACTATTACAACATCACAAACAATAACTTTTGTTTTTTTTACGAAATATAATAAATTTACCAAAAAAAAAACTTTCATGTTTTTATTGTACTATCTGAAACAAGACAAGATAGATTTGAGCGTCCTCCCCGACGAACCTCATCCGTGCTTCTTCGTCTTGCACAGAGTTATCACCGTTTTGTATGAAATTAAAATCTGATGAATTATAAAAGTTTGTAAGGTTTATATTATAAGATATCCAAAAATTTTAATTTGTTAAGGGACAACACTAGGTCAGAAAAAAAAATAGATCTAGGTGTTTCATTTTTCCTTACAAATTTATAAATATATAATTGTAATTGTAATATATAAATTATAAATATTTATAATTTACATAATTTGATAAAAAATAAGTGCGCATTGACCTCCATCTCATCTGATGGAAAGTAACGATGAGGTCGACGATGGAGCATGCTTATCTAAATATTGTCTACTCACTCTCGCCTTGAAAAGGCCCAAGTTATAACGTTCAGGGAATAAGTCTGGAGGCAGGATAATGAGAATGATAGTTACCCCAGCCTATGTCTAGTGAAGTTTAGTCCATCGATGATGGAAAGGTAAAGGCGGAATTAATTCGTGCCATCGCACACTTTTCGTGGTAATTTAATATGCTAGCCACACATACCAATTACCAGGTCTCAAACCAGGGAACTGCACAATTAGAGCCAGAGCAACGAAATTAACACCAGACCGGAATTTAGAAAAGCTCGTTTCACAAATTGATCCTACCGAGAATCGAATCCGGGATCTCCTTGTCTAGCGCCCAGAGTGCTAATGACTGAGCGAACAAGGTCGTCACTATATGTTCATCAAATTAAATCTGACTGAATAGACAACAATCGAGTGAGCCACACAGCTTCGTTTTGCAGTAAAATAATTTCTCTATTTTGCATCTATTCATCATCAACCCACTGCTGAGAGCGTGGTAGACTATGGGCCTATACCCTGGCCCGATGCGGGTTGGAGACATCACACGTGTTCGATAGCTTTTGAATCTTCTTCAACGTGCCATATTCATATCACTTTATTTTCCTTCACAACTAACGAGAAGTGTTGTTGCTAAGAATTCACAAACATCTTAACTCAGAAATTAAACTCACTCAAACCATCGACATCTTACAGTCTTGGTAGCCCAATTATTATTTGATTTTAATTCGGATCTTAATCGTGTATAAAAATATATTTTTATTACTTCGATGTTTCGGACGCATTGCAAAATCCATGGTCTCGAAGGGACTGAAGAGGACGAGCTCGTACGGCTAGTAGATGTTAACACCCACCTCTTCAGTCCCTTCGAGACCACGGACGTTGCAATATCTCCGATACGTTGAGGTAATTAAAATTATGTTTTAATACACGATTAAGTCCCGAACTCAAAATCAAATAATGTATGAAAATCGTGAAAATTTCAGTTTAAAGTGCGGGGTAACATGTTGGCCCGTAAGTTACTACTAAACCTGCAGTCTATAGGTCAACTACACACAGAAAGCTCTCAGCTCTCTAAAAGTCGTGTATAATTGTATATTCAGGATGCTGTTGTGGCTGCCGCGATTATGTAGCGCGTCAAGAATGTACACCGATGCTCACGCTGTAGCACCGAGTTACCCTCTAGGCGACAGCTGAAAAACAGTGCGTTGCTTTTGGGCAACACCTGCTATGGCGTGTTTGGCTTGCTGCAGCACTCACGACTTGCTATTCTTCAATTAGCAGATATAAGTTGTTTATTACGTATATTTATTTGAGTTCCATCCTTTTTGTTATTTTGGTATACTTATTATTTTCTATTGTTGTGTGTGCTTGTGGAAAGTTAATAAACGTGTTCTACCTACCTACCTATCTATCTAATGGTTTGACCTACGCTTCTCAAGAAGTGTCGTGGGTTCGAATTAGCGCTTGCAACTTTGTCTTTTTCGGGAGTTATGTGCGAAATGTAATAAGGCAAACATCGTGAGGAAACCTGTATACATCTACAAAGTAATTTAATGATGTGTGTAAAGCTCCCAAAAGCATCGGACCCGTGTGAGAATTAGCCTTTCAACTGTGACAGTGGACCACCACCGCTCTTGTATAAATGCAATAAAGAATTGAATTGAATAAAGATTAATAACAGGCGGAGGTCCACTATCTCTAGCTGCCACAGTCCGAGACAGATGTGGTAGTACATACGTAAACAAAAGTCACAATCAGATGACTAACTGTCTAATAATTACTCTGTGCTCCTGTACTATAGCCCTGCTTCTGTAGCCCTAATTGAACAGAATTAGTACACGTACTTGTACTTAAAGGTAATTGAATTTCTTCTTAATAAGATGACTAACTGCATAATCATGTCCTGTGCAGCGGTTTGTTTTCCTAGGGTTGTGAATTGTGAACCTTTTCCGATGTGCAGGTTGTCATTACAAGTTTTTCTTTACCGTCAGCAAGGTGTATTGCCACTAAACAATCACAAATGTCTGCTACTTACAAATTTGAATAGCAGTAGAGCACCTTGTTTCGTCCAGAAAAGCACTGCCCTTAGCGGCTATGGAAACGGGATCCTGATGCTCACCCAAACCGCCGTAGAAGAGTCATAAGCCATAACAAGGACCTCTCGGGCGGTGGACGAAGAGAGATCCCGGGTTGATGCACACTTGATGTGTTCCAGGGGCGACACATTGCGGAGTTTAGGACTGTAACACCTTGCTCCTCCATCTGAACATCGGAGGGCTGGAAAGATTGTCGACCACTGAGGGGTCACGAAACGCTATAGCGATGTCGCGATCCGTCACGCACCGGCAGGAAGTGGAACACCCCGATGGCTTATTGCGGTCGGGCTGCTCCCCTTCAGCCAGGCCCACAAAATTTCGGCCCTGGCCCCGTGCTCTCGTTCTCTGTCCGACAAATAAGTATGACGAATGATGAGAATGAAGCTACATACTTGACATTGCTTTTTAATTTGGTCGACTATTACTAAATTGACAGTAATTGTTTCAGTGATAGAATCACCCAGAAGAGGAAAGGGAAGCAATCACCACCTTACCTATTTCTGCAGCCATGCAGTACATGAAGCAGTAATTGCTTCATGTACTGCACATGAGACTTGTTAAGTTATGTTTCAGGGCTTTTGTGATTTAAACCTCTTTGTCACACTGCAACTGTTATGGCCAGGTATGTTGCTTTTTTTATATTAAGTAGGCAGCAAACAAGCATAAGGCCCGCATGATGGAAAGCACCGTCGTCTATGAACGCCTGCACCACCACAGGCGTTACGAGCGCATTGCAAACCCTTCTCAAAACCCCTTTTGAAGGACTCCATGCTGTATTCCTGCTGGTACGTAGGAGGAAGATCCTCTCACTCCGTACAGTATGAGTTCGACTCGGTTTCAGAGTGTAAGGATGGACTCCCTGCCGGTGGCGAGCGGTGCGATGGTAAAATGTTGCTGTTGGCATTATGTCAACCCTGATCCCTCCCACTAGAGCACTCGAGAAGGCCACCGTGGGGTTTTAGCCGGTAGAAATCCAGCATAACCTCTCCACTGCCCCCGCGGCGGAGAGGTTTCCTAGGAGGATTTCCTTACGAAAAAAAAGGCATCATGTCAAACACTTCTTCAGAACATTGGCCATTGTACAGGGTATAGAACAGACGTAGGTAGGCAAAGTATCTCCTCGTGGTTCAATATCGTCTGTAAGCACAGGATCGTCAACAATTCTCATAATACGTGTTTGAACCATGTCAAAGGGCCCAAGCTGGGATCCGGCAGCTCCCGCCCAAAGATGGCAGCAGTATTCCATGTGGGGACGGACTTGTCAAAGTCAAAGTCAAAGAATCATTTACTCTATAGGAAAAATAAATTTACACTTGAAAACACATTTAAGCTACTGCTCGTTCACTACGCTAACTTCCCTGAGAAGAACAAACAAGAAACTCTAAGGATTGCTCTTTTCAAATAAACTTAAATGCTATGGAATACACTTAATCTAATTTGTGTGGATTCTGGAGCCGTGTCGTCTTTCCATACATCTTTATCTAACACGTAGTCTTCAATTTTGTAATATGACTTTTCAATCAAAATATTTTTAACGTAGTTTTTAAACTTAGGCAATGATAATCTTAGTATATGCTCCGGAATCTTATTGTAAAAAGTTGTGACTTATAAAGCTCACCACAAGGCCGCACTTGTTCATCCCGTCACATGGTATAAAAAAAAATTTAAGCCATAGGTACATGCCACAAGTATTCGAATCGTCGATCATATGATTGAGAAGCAATCGTTCTACATTACCACCACAGTATCTATGTACCTATTTAGGTATACAAAACAGTAAAGAACTAGGTCAATTAACGAAACCATTACAAATGGAACTAATCTACTTCCTTAACGACTTAATCGTGAAATACAAAATATAAATATACAAAAGGTATATAATCTATTTGTTAAACGTCACTTATGAAAACGTATTAAGGATCCGATTATATCGTCCTTGTCTTCACGTACTGCGTATCTGACATGTTTGTCGAAAGTAAGATGTACGATTTTAATAACAAGTAAATATTTTCCATTAAGAGAAGTCAGCGGCGGCAAAGCGTGAAAAACTGTTTTGCTAGATCAAATGGTTTAGGTATTTACTATAAAATAGCCGTCTTACAAAGTATATACGTGTGATACACTTAAGGATATCTTATCATATAAAATCCTGAAAACAGACTAAACAAAGTCTACAATGAATTATTTATGAATAAAATATATAGCTTTGTACATAATTTTTATACGTAAATTTCTCTTTAGGTACTGCAGGGAACCTTCTAAATTTTGATTTTTAACTGTAATTTAATTAAAATTTTTATTGAATTGATTTTCAATTATTTTTATGTGAAATTACTGCACTCGTTTGTTATAATTATTAAACAAAGATCGAACACTCTGAAAAAAAATCCTTCTATCCGGCCGGATTTGAACGGGACTGGTAGCTGTACAGGTATCTAATTGGGTGACGAAATAGGACGCAAGCACATAGAAAAATTTGTAAGGTCCGCTGGTTCGTTCCGTTGCATAGCTGGTATAGCGTCTGGCACGGTATGTTAGAAGACGTCGGTTCAAATCCGGCCGTATCGAAGGAATTTTGTTCGATTTTTGTATTAATAATTGTAATTTTATTAGTTACTAAATTTACATTTGTTATGCAATTTGCAAATTGTCCAGCGGCTTAACGGTACGCAACACCGCCCACTGCCGCGTCAGTCGCCATCAGGCGCTTATCGACGTTGGAATTGGGTTAAATTTTCTCCGTCCGTTCTTACTTTTTTCATATTAATTTACAGCGCGCGGATTGCGGGAAAAGAAAGGCCGACTTCCCATATTTCAACTAAAATCTAGGTTCGCGTTGAAATACCTCGTCTTAATAGTTGTGTGTCATCCTTTTTATTTATGAATATATAATAATAAATTTTTTACAAAAAAAAACCGACCACAAACGTTCGTGGTTCGTGGTTCGTCATTACATCTAAGTTGCCAAGTTTTATTCATATCGGTTGCCGGAAAGTGCGCGAAACTGGATGCATCCCCTAGTTTGCCACCCTTAGAGGTGGAATATTTTCTTTAAATTTAATAATATTGAGGTACTCTCTTTCCAACAAAAGAAAGGATCACAAATGCGGCGTACAAAACAAAAAAGCGTAAAAAAACGAATTATCGTGTAACATATATAAAAAAATGCATTCGAATTGAGAACCTCCTCCTTTTTTTGAAGTCAGTTAAAAAAGCAAACACGAGCCGTAGTATAATAAGAATGTAGGACCTTTTGTAGAAAGTCTTCTTTCATTATCAAGTTGCAAATTTTTTTATATTTAGCATCACAAGTTTCCATAACCGCTTTCTATCAGGTGGACCGAATGACTCTTTGCTATCAAATCAAGTGACTGTTTAATATCTGCTATTTTTTGCTCCAAGTATCTATAGTACGGTATGTCAAGTATTCCTAAAACATAGATAACGTAAATGGGTTTCGAATTAGGGCAATTATCATTTTGCACGTTACCTATTGCTTTTAAATTATTTCCGTAACTTATTGACACAGTGAACTCGGTTCGAATGTCGAATGAACGAACGGTTTAAAATAGACACTTACTTAACCCACATATAATAGACAGCTAAGTAGGCACCTATAAATGTCTTATTTAACATTGTAATAGATAACGAGGTGTGTTTAAAGTTGGTACTGAACCTTATTTTGTTAGTTTAGCAAAGTACTTATTTTTTTATCTTTACGTTTGTCATTTGTTGCAAAAAATATTTACGTCATAAGATAGAATATGGCGCTCTAAATGTGATATATCACGATAAAAAACTTAAACTCAGGAACCCGAATTTTGTTATTAAAGGTCGGAAAGCCTCTAACAAAACATGCTTGGTTTAAAGTGTTTATTATCTTGAAAAAGAACGCCGACTGTAAAAATACCACCCAAAACAGTTCCTATGTATAATGTTAATAAGTACCTAAATAAAAACGATTTTGTTTGAACATTTAGGGCAAGTTACACGAATATCTAAATCAATATTGCTTGTACATTGGAAATGGAACTACTTTTTCACCTACGAGTAAATCACGTATATTAGTTTTATCAAAAAAACATTTTGTCAAGCGTCGCCGTGTGTTATTTGATATATAGCTGTAAAACTAAAAATCCGATCGTTTCACATACAACATATTTTCCTAAAATCTCATCGGCAATCTTCGTCTTTTCGGCGGTCGTCGGATTTCCATCAGTTGCCTTTGTATTTGGTGCAAACCGGACGCTTCCAATCGACTTGAAAGTATATAGAGTAACGCAGTTTAGATATAAATCAGGTGAGCCACGTGAAGGGAGGTGGTCATTGTCGCCCATGGACATCGGCAACCTTCGAAAGCCCTGTTGACTCACTGAACGTTGAACAACCAGACACAATGCTAGGCATCAAGAATGTGGGGATGAGCTCTATTCCTTTGGCGGGGGGCACATTGTTCTCTGAGCACTTCCAATTCTAAAGACGATAAACCCAACGTAGACTAAGGGATTCCAAACCGTCTGTGAGTTTGGGGTCATCGACAGCACGAGCAGCCCGACGTTGAATGGTGTCAAGTGAATCAAGCTGGTATATGGGAGCTCCAGCTCAGAGATGCGAGACTAGGAACTTATGTTATATACATTTCTTAAAATAAGGTTTTTCGTATTAGTATGGAAAATGAGCAAAAAAATCAGTCTTACCATTAAAATCTTTGTCAATACTCTCGTCCATCCGCTTTTTAAACTCATTCAAATGTAATTTCAGGTCTCCTTCTTGCGGTACACCGCCGTTCCGTACGGCAAAATTACTTTTGCCATTCGACAAAAGCGCTGGGAACAATCCAGGGTCGTAAAGAATCGACATCTTGTCTCCGGGAAAAGTGTCCTGAGTGTTTTGAATGATGCCGTATTTTTTAAATAAATCATCAAATAGTATCTTCTTTGATTTACATTGTTTAGTTGGAACGTTCCAATAGACCTTTAGCGGCGCTCGGGGTGGCTTCTCAACTAGGTAGTAGGAGTTGCTGAAATAGAGAAAAAATTGTTAGATATCCTTCGGCTGACAAGTTATCGTAAATAGTTTCAGTTGAGTATTCCATAAATTAAATTGTACTACGTGTTAATCTTGTTCTATGAAAGAGTTACATTCGTATATAAAACCATAGACATGCTACAATTAGTGGAGAATGTTCGCAGATACGACAAAAATGTCAGATACGGCAGTTAGTTCTAGCAGAGAGTTACGATGCGTGTCTTTTGACATAAATATTTTGTGTGTATTGTTAGCGCAGTGCTTAATTTATGACAGTCAGGTTTTTGTCACTAGAGATCAATTAAGTTGTCCATAACATGGTAATAAAAATAAATTTCACTACGGACGCCGTTATTTATAGCTAAGGTTTTAAGTTAATACATAATATAAAATAAATATAGATATGTAAATATAAGATACAAGATTTAAAAAAAAGAAACTTAGGACTATGACATAATTAACATTATAAATCTAATATCCAATAGTCATATAAATTAAATACGAGTATATTTAAATCCTGTTTTACGCATAAAATTGTAAGTATACGCAACAAAACAAACCGTGGTAGCCTCTTAAGCAGAGGCTCGACTCCGGGCTCGCACCTCTGAGGTTCACGGAATTTACGTGGCATTCTTAATTTGAAATTTTCCAGGAGCTTTTCTGTGAAGGAAAAAATCTAGACGAAACCTGCACGTCGAAGAAGGTTCACAGCACTCGGAAAACGTGTGAAGTCTAGTAAGAAGTATTTATTTATTATAAGACTCTTGCGGACTTACAGGGCAACCCAAGCGTCCAGCAAGATAAATAAGTTTGATGCAATAATGACATCTTAAATATTACAAAACAATAACAACACAATAAAATGAGGCACATAAATTGGAAAGATATGATACAAGATTACCTAGTTTTATAATAATTTAAATTTACATAGCGTGCTATTGCAGCTGTGAGTTGAGACAAATTGTCCGCGAACACATCAGCAATCTGGTTGTGCGCTAGAAACTCATTCAGTATGATAATTGCCCTGGTGGTTGGCGCATTGTAACCCTGTAGAGTGCGCGCTCCGGGGACAGCAAAAAGGTACGGCCCACCGAGCTTATAAATCGATCAGGCACAAATAGATCCAGGAGGGTTATCTATTTTATGGCGTATGAGTAGGCAGTAGTGGGGAAGGAGCTTCCGTCTCAGTTCAAGCGACTCAAGCCCGTCCATCGCAAAAATAAACAGTGAGGGGTAAAGAAATGGATAATAGCCGTAATGCCTTTAGTAGAGATACCGAGTAAATTTGCGCTGTACTCTTTCAATCATTAAGGCGTATTGTGTTTCTCGAGGATTCCACGCTTGTATCGAATATATGCATTGTAAAGTAACATAGCTATTTTCGGGCCGCGGAATTGAGTCGCTGCGCTGTCCTTATAATAAACCCTAGCACCCTGTCTGTTGTTTTGCAAATTTTTATTATGCCACCATGCATATTCAAATGGGTATCGAATGTTAGCCCTAGGTCTCGTATTGTCGCACGTCGCCGATAAGTGAAATCGTGTAGATTAGTTTTTTATTATTATATTGTATGTATGTTAGTTTTAAGATATGTATACATGGGTCTTTTTGTTACCTGATATAAATAAAGAAAAAAAAAATGAAATTGTACTGACACGGATAAGCGGAACATCGGACCGATGGGCCAGAGTGGCGGACTATGGCATAAACGTTCGCCTGAGACGAGATCCGTGCTCGGCAGTGGGACGTATAAATAGGTTGATGATGATTATAAATAATTTATTCATTACAACAGTAATACAAGTATCAAAGGTGATATAATAAATAAAAATTATGAGTTGTACACACGCCGCTACATTAGCTACACATTGGTGTATCTTGTTCCGTTGCACTTGAGGCGATTTTCGAACAAAAATTTGTAGTCTGGTGTGCCGTTGTCCGTACACAAACTGACAAAAATAAGTGGACAGACCATCAATCAGTTCCCAAACTAGGGCAACCCTGTATTTTGGGAGCTGATGGCAATCCTCCGCCAGTAATGGAGACGTGTATAGAATAGTATAAATGTAACGTAAGTATAGGTACCTATGTAGTTGGGGCTGTTTTACGGTGGTAATCTTTATTTATTCTGCTTTATGCAAACACTGCACATACAAATACTAACACTAAGTAAGTTAAGGGGAAAAAGTATAATATCATTGGGGAGAACTATCATACAGGATAATAATATTACATTTTTTGACGATGACGAATGACGACACAACATATTCGTATGTATTAATACCCATGTGTAAATTATTTAAAGAGAAAAACGTTAAACTGTTCAAAAGGACGTAACTAGACAAAAAACATCATGGTGGGAACATTATGCTAATGTTCGATTGTTATTTATCAGTGGTAAACTAAACAACTGTAGAACACGCATAAACCGAGGACTTACTCTAAAATGTAAATGTTTCGCTCTGAATATATATAAAGAACATTATTTTACTAATTATTTTTTATAATTATTAATACAAAGATCGAACACTCAGAAAAAACACTCAGAAAA
The DNA here is from genome assembly GCF_003589595.1 of Hyposmocoma kahamanoa. NCBI lineage: Eukaryota > Metazoa > Arthropoda > Insecta > Lepidoptera > Cosmopterigidae > Hyposmocoma > Hyposmocoma kahamanoa. Next base: position 2,499,184 of record NW_020655294.1, read on the forward strand.
AATTCCTTCGATCCGGTCGGATTCGAACCGACGTCTTCTTGCACACCGTGCCAGACGTTATACCAACTAAGCCACGGAACGAACCAACGGACCTCACGAATTTTTCTATGTGCTTGCGTCGTGTCTTTGTACTTGGTCTTTCAACGACTTTTTAGTCGTAACGCCATCTATGAGAAATCTATGACAGATTTATCACCCAGTTAGTACCTTTACAGCTACCAGTTCTGGCGAGAGATGTCGCTATACACTGTATTAATTAAATTTTTATTGAATTGATATTCAATTATTTTTTGTGAAATTACTCCACTAGTTGTTATAATTATTAAAACAAAGATCGAACACTCAGAAAAAACACATTCCGTGGCTTAGTTGGTATAGCGTCTGGCACGGTATGCAAGACGTCGGTTTGAATCCGACCGGATCGAAGGATTTTTTTTCTGAGTGTTTTTTCTGAGTGTTCGATCTTTGTATTAATAATTATAACAAACTAGTGGAGTAATTTCACAAAAAATAATTGAATATCAATTCAATAAAAAATTAATTATATAATTTAAAATTTATTTTTTTATATATAAAAATAAGAACGCATTTGACCTCTATCTTACCTGATGAAAGTGAAGAAAGTCAGAATAAACATGAGAAAAAAAAATATTTTTATATTAACTAACATACTATATGTAACAAAAATGAGAATCTGAAAACATTTCAATGAAACGCCAAACTCGTACAAGGTCACAGTGAGTAATTGAATGATGTATGAATGTATGTATGATGTAATGTAAGGTCAACAAACTGGGCAATTTTTTTTGTAGACGGACGCAAAAACGTGCTGATGCCAGTGTCAAGGAAACAAAGGCGCGATTTTGTTTGTATGGTATTGTAGCTATGAAATAGATGCGCAAAATCGTAAATGGTGAAATGAGGTTAAAAAGGAAGCTATTCCTTTTTGTAAAGTAGAGTTAGGACATTTTTTCGTTTATTGCTCTATGAGACGACCTGGTATAGTGGTTTGCGCGTCACTTTACATGGTGTCGCCATTTCTGAGGTCTCGGGTTCGATTCTTGGCCGAGTCAATATAGAAACTAACTTTTCTGTATTGTCTCCGGTTCGGGTGTTTGTGGTATCATCGTTGTTTCCGATTTTCATAACATAAGCACTTTGGTAACTTACTATGGAATCAGAGCAACGTATTTAATACATGTATACTTTAAAATTGCCATTTTATAGAAAATAGTTACCGATTTTATTCAAGAACGTTCATTAAAAAAATGGCATCACTGGCAGCTGCGATGGAAAGGGGCTTTTCTTGTTGGTATTGACGGGTAAAAGAACTAGCAAGAAGGCTAATTTTGATGATAAATGTTTTATTTATTTTGTATATTTATTTTTATTTTTTATTTTATTTATTTACTTACTTACAGTTAATACAAAAAGTTATTTTTATGTATAAAAAAGCAATTTTTGATGAACTATGCTATAAATTACGAATTATTCGTTAGTTACGACGAAATGACATTTACGACATTTAGTGCAATGTAACGAAGTAAGATGATACACCTGAGTTAGTTTATCCATATAATGATCCACCATTTAAAATACGACCGAATAAAACTTATCAAATAAACCACCACCAACATAGATGATCTGTAATAATTATACTTGCAGATATTCAAACAGGGAGGTTAAAAATCCATCAGCGGCAGTCGTCAGTTTAAATGGGAGCCTGGGTGTAAGGGATATCTTTGGTGACCTGAATGTAGGAGAAAGAAACACCATTAATGAATCAAAGGAAATAATTCAGAACTTAGTCTGTTGTGCTGCATTCTGGCGCAAGAACTTTTATTAATAAATCTCTGTGATTGGTTTATTTTGAATTTTCTACGCGTGATGTTAAAGCCATGTAATTGATCAATTTGTATTTCACGTGCGATTAAAGCTACGTGATTGGTTAGATATTTCTTGATGCATTCTTGAAAAGTCATCACTAATAACAAACTATGTAAACAGGTAAAATAAAAACTTATATAGCCCAGTGTTCATAATCACGAGAATTAAAAATACCTATTAGACCTGTACGCCTTCTTAAATAACCTAACCCCAGTACAGAGTACTAAAAAAAGGAACTCAAAAGTCATTCATCCCCTATTTTACCACCCTTAGAAGTCGAATATTTTCTTCAAATTTAAATGAGACCACTTCTGAGGTGCCCTCTTTCCAACAAAAAAAGAATCATCAAAATCGATTCACAAATGGCGGAGTTATCGCGTAACATACATACAAAAAAAACAGTAGAATTAAGAACCTCCTCCTTTTGTTGACGTCGGTTAAAAAAATAATTTTATTAATGTGCCTGGAAAAACAATACCATTTTCTTACAGCAATTGTCCTAACATGTCAAATATTACTTTTAATATAAATTTTTTTTTTTACTTTTGCTATTATACATCTTCCTCTCTTTAGTATTTTTTATTTCCTCACATAGTTTGAGAAAAATTCTATACATGCCTCGGTGGGAACAGATATTGCTTGACTCGTATTAATACATTAATAACTCTACTCGTCCAGCAATCCCTTATTCCCGGCCTTTGCAATAATGTACTTAATACCTTAGAGTGAAAAGTTTTGTTATTACACCGAAATAGGGTTTTATTTTCTTACAACTTTCATGGCATATTCGAGCCGAGGGGGATGTCTAGAAAACATCTTTAACAGCGAACATCTTGAGACTGGAAAGTTTAGCGTACAGTGAACAGAACGCTGGGTTTTATACTTATGATTTTAGACTTATGACTGTTCCATCGTAAGTGACGTGCAAGGGAATTTAAATCTTAAGTGTAAATTGTGACGTGTCATTCCCCTTTAGTTCAGTCGTTGTATAGAAGATGCTTGAAAAGTAATTTTAAAATTTAAATTTCTTTTTTTTTTGGGTAAATAATGACTGACTTCACACTGTACTTCAGAACTAGAGATGCGAAATAAGCAATTAAAAGATCTTGGACGTATTATGGACATAGCAATGTATTATTAGGTTCAACTATGAACACAAAATCCTAACAATAGCGATCGTGTGACGCCTGCGCTATGCAATTATGGCGCCATCATGATGCACCGTGTACAGGATGCCTAATTGATGTTGTGATTATAATATCATCTGAGGCATGTTTATAACTCAAGGTCCATTAATGCCCGATTTGAGGATGGTGTCCATAACAGTTGCAGTGACACTAGAGCTTTAAATCACAAAAATCATAAAGATCTGAGAGGCTTTAACTAGGACTTCTACAAAGGGCTAAATACTTCTCTGAACTAAGTCTTTCCCAATGGAGTTCTTCTGCTACTAAATAGTAATCCTGCGTATGGCCCATGGTGAGTGACCAGGCTATCAGAGCTTTTTAACTGCCTCCATGACCCAAAAGTTACTTTGCTGGTCTGCCACGCAGAGGTTCGGGGTTTCATTCGCGGGCCGGAAGAGATATTTGTATGGCCTACATTTACTTCTTTTGAGTTTGGATGTAATTTCTGGATGTCTATGTGTGGGTCCATGGCACCTGGATACAGGGTTTCCCCTTAATGCTGTGAGTTTGGACGTTATTAAACTTCCCTGTTTTTACATCGGAAATAATTACAAAAAAACATAGTCACTGCGATCGCAGTTTAACTACCATATCTAAGTTTACATTGAATCTTGTTCAAATACTTTACGGAATGTGCGTAAAAATTAAAAGTTTATTATTACCATGACACAAGGAATTAAAACAAAAACAAACGTGACCTTGCGCGCGCACGTTCGTATTACGCCCACATACAACTTCTTTAGTTTTATTGTAGTTTGCTTATGTATATTATGCCTTGTATGGCAACTGGTAAATTAGTTCCCCCTTGTGTAAAGTAAATATGTGTAGGCGACAAATTAATAAATCTCAAGAATGAGGCTCCATTTACATTGCTGCAGAATGGAATGGAAGCAAATGTTTGTACACAATTTTTAATTTTTTTTTATTATTTTGCACTCACTCATAGCCCCGTACTCGAAAGTCCTGTATCGCGGGTGTCATGTACCCACACATAGGCAACCACAAATACCATCCAATCTTACGAGCGAAATAAATGTGGGCCTTACAAATAATTCCCCCGGCTCGGGAATCGAACCTGGGATTTCTACGTGGTAGACCAGCATGTTAACCGTTCGGCCACAGAGGTAGTCAATTCAATTGTTCATAGCATTATTAACTCTGTCAGTTTCGTAACGTACAATCTACAGTCAGTCTATTTTGAAAATGCAGTTGAATTTAATTGAATGAAAAAAAATTTAACTGCTAGTTTTCATAAAATTTTAAATAGTCTTGTTGTTGTTGTTGTCGACTGTTTTATCGATAAATTGTGAATTTTGTCAATAACGTCTCAATTGTAAATGTTCCGACGTTATAACGATTACTAATTGCGTTATTGCCTTCTTCATTCTTATTTTCACAATTAATATCGAATAAATTTTTATTCATGTACCTTTCAAAAAGAATATTGAATTAAAATGAGAAACTTTAAAATATGTCTCCTCTTTGTATTTTAAACAGACTCAGTTCTAAATACAGTCTAATTACGTATGAACTTATAAAAATTGACAATTTAAATAAATTAAATTTTTATTGAATTGATATTCAATTATTTTTTGTGAAATTACTCCACTAGTTTGTTATAATTATTAATACAAAGATCGAACACTCAGAAAAAAATTTAAATAAACCTATACTCGGCAGTTGGACGAATAATGGGCCGGTTATGATTCAAATGAAACAAATTAGGATATATATCACTAAGCGTGACCACCATTCAGTCTATAGTCGATAGAATATTTATCAACTGCAACCACTAGCTGATTACAAGCGGCCAACACTTTTGCTCAATAAACTGTCATTTTACTCCATCTTAAAAAAGACAGACTGTAGATAAGCCAAAAAAAGAGGTCACGCACCTTCCGGAAAATTCTCGAGCATTCTCGCGAATTCCGGGAGTGAACATAATGTATCTAGTTTGTACATTACACAATTGAGACAAAGTTCATTATGCTATGTATAATTTCATTACAACATTCCATTCCACAGCAATGTAAATTGAGACTCAGAAAACATGGTGCGTGGTACCGATATGTATACAATGCATCTTTTTTTTGTATTCTTTGTATAAATTATTCCGTGGCATTGATAGAGTTTTGACGATCTCGGTGGCCCCGCCGTTAGCACTACGGGCGCTAGATTAGTTTGTTGTGAATTCGATTTCCGGGTGGACTGGTTTGCGAAACGATCTTTTCTGAATACATTTATAGGTTTCAGAGAAATGTTTTGGTACTTGTAGTACAAGGGATTTTCAAGACCAGGTAATTCGAGGAGTTGCCAGGCTTATTATTATCTATACCTATATACTGAGTTCGTTATGTAACGTGAGCATTATTGTGTTTCGATTTGGAAGGGTAAGAGTGTTGGTGGGATTTAAAGCTCTGAGTGGCACTGCAACTGTCATGGACACGCGTGTCGCTTACCACCACGTCCACGACTTGTTCGTCCCGCCACTTAAACAAAAGTCTATCATGAATTTCAGAGCCTTTCATGGCCTTAAAGATACATTTTGAACTTTTAATCGTAGCAGGCGGTATTCTCCGGCAATGGCACAGTCGGTCGGGATCAAAGACTCAGGTTTACGAACCGGCGAATACGTTCCATATCAAGTAGCACCGTCTTTGTTCACATGTGCTGGATATGTGAAGTCACAAAAATGCAAGGGCCTCAAGTTATGAGCGAGCTTGCCTGGAATTTATCTTACGAACAATTGGAATTATTTTAGTGTGGCCGCACCTCACATCTGAGTGATCTCATGCGCCAGATCTATAAAAACGCTATCAAATAAAATTTTACAAAGTCGCTTTGCCATTTTTTACATCTGACAACTTTGAACACTTGACTCACCGGCAAATTCATAATCAAATAAGTATTTATCAGGTAAGCAATTTACACTTACAATTGTCACAAATCCCTCGGGAACTATGAGTAAGAGACTCTAGGAGTAACTTTGTGTAAATAGATCTATTTGTCGGAACCTATTGTCCCTTTCCCATGTTGTCAATGCGCGCTCGTTTATAAAGCATTAAATATCAACTTCACTCCTTACTTTCATAATCAAATTCAAAAATTCGAATCATCTTTATTTCATAGGTAAGCAAATTACACTTGCAATCGTCATATTAATTAAACTCTACTGCTCATTCGTAAAACAGAGTCCCCAGAGAAGGACTCCAAGGGGGGGTTGCCTCTTTTAAATATACATTTGAATACATTTAACATTTACAATATTTATTTCCAACATCCTTAGAATGAGAGTTAAACCGGTCACTACCACGGATTCTTGTCATCCAAGTACGCAGAAACTGTATAATATTAAAAGTTAGTATTAAAATTTTTGTTTCTCTATAGTTTTAAGCTTCGTAAATGGCAAATTTTAAATATCAACCGGAATTTTATTATAGAAGCAATAACAGCTAGTTTATTTTTATTCCTCGTATTAATGTTATGTCTGTCACTATTTTTCATTAAAACATTACTATTCTTCTTAATATAAATAACATTTTCGTAAATGTACTGTAAGAATGTTAATCTCTTTAAACTTATCTCTCAAAGACACTCTGGGGCCCAGATTGCCCTAATCGCACGTTTCTGCTGGACAAAGATTATATTAATATCGGCGGCATTACCCCAAAGCAAATAGCCGTATGTCATTAAACTGTGAAAGTAGTTGAAGTAAGAAACATGTGGCAACTCGGCCGTATCATAGGATCACGTCAGATGACTAATTAAACTGACCAGATTCAAACTACACTAACGCCACCCCCTCTGTGACCTCACTCAGTTTGTGTTCCCAAACTGACGTAACATTTGTAAACAAAGATGGAGACCTTGGAAACCTTGATGGAGACGATAATGCGATTCGTAGATAGCTTAGTAAATCGGTTTTATTATAGTAACAAAACAACACGTAATAATCTAACTAAGATTTGTCTCTTTGCAAAGTGCATCACGTAGGTAAACAACAAACCCAATCTTTTACAACCACGTTTGAAGCGACAACTGGCTCCGACATATTTATTTACAAGCAGTAGAGCTCCTTGTGAAAGAGCTCGTCCAGGGAAGTACTGCCACCTTATTTCTGCCACCAAGCAGTAATGTGGGCATTAGGTACTGCGTTCTGGTTTTGAAGGTGAAATTACGGGCACATGGATTTGTCAACTTATGTCTCAAGGTGACGGGCGCAGTGGCAGTGCCCTTCAGATCTTTGCGATTTAAAGCTCTGAGTAGCACTGCAACTGTTCTGGACAGGCGTGTGGCTTTGACGTGCCTACAAGACTTGTTTATCCCGTCTCTTAGTATCGTTAAAAAGACAACCGAGTCACTCTTATGTACACATATGTATATGTAGGTAGAATTGAAAAGCAAAGCAGCAAAGGTTCACGGTTGCAAATGCTCTATAAACTAAACATAAACTGGCTGTTCTTGTCAGTCGTTTTCAAAAAGCCACAGATTCGTTTAAGGCGCAATGTGTACGCGTCTATAATAAGATTCTGGGTGATATTCAAAATTTGCCATGTACAAGGCGTACAACTTCTATGTACTTGAACGACATAACTCCGTGGTAGTGACCAGTTTAGCTCTTGCATGTATTATCGATCTAAGATGTTAGAAATCAATATTGTAAATGATAAAAATATTCAAATGTATATTTACAAAGAGCGATCCCTACAGTGTGAGTTTGTGAGCTTACGAATAAGCAGAAGAGTTTAATCAATATGACGATTTGAAGTGTAATTTGCTTACCTGTGAAATAAAGATGATTAGACTTTGATTTTGACTTCTTCTTTCCTCATTTCCATTCATATGTTTGTGCCATTCACAGAATACATGGAGTGCAAGAGAAAGGCTAAGAAAGCGGTAGCTGTCTCTAGGGCGAAGGTCCAGGACAAACTTTACCAATCTCTAGTGAGCCCGTACGGACAGAAAGACCTTTACCGACTTTCGAAAGCAAGAGAGAAGAACGCTACGGATATTATTCATATTAAATGTATAAAGCATGATGAAGGGATGGTTTTGACGAAGGATAGAGAGATAAATGAACATTGGAAAGAATATTTTAGTAGAGTAATGAATGAGAAAAATGTCTGGAATGGAGTGTTGGAGAATGCACCGATTAACATAGGGGTGGTGGAAGAGCTAAGTATGCATGAACCAAAAGAAGCGGTCAAATAATATGAAAAACAGGAAAGCTGTAGGGCCAGATGGTATACCAGTTGAAGCATGGAAGATTTAAAAGCGAACGGGTGGAAATGGCTGATCTTATTCTTCAATAAGTTGTTACAAGAAGAGGCGATCCCGGATGAATGATGCAGCAGTTTGCTGGTGCCCGTTTTTAAATACAAGGGTGATGTACAGGACTGTTTCAATTATCGGGGACGACATTGTACTTGTCGGGGAGGATGCACTTAAGGTCCAGAGCAGACTGCCAAATTGGCAGATAAGACTGGAAAGTGTCGGGTTGAGGATTTGCCGGTCAAAAACCGAACAGCTTTTCCACGATTTTGGCGGTACCTCCAGTTTTACCAATGTTGCCTTAGATGGTGTATCACTACCAGTCAGCTCCGATTTTTTTTTGTTCGTTAATACAGAACGACGGCGAGATAGACCGGGACGTTAAGAACAGAATAAGTGCAGGAATGGCGACAGGTCACAGGCATATATTCGATCGGCGAATGCCTCTTAAGCTAAAGGGGAAAATAACCAATAAACCAAGACCGTGATTAGATAGCGGATATGCGAATGATGAGATGGATGTGTGGAGTGACAAAAAAGGGTAAAATAAGGAACGAGTACATCAGGGGAAGTTTGAAAGTAGCGCCAGTGACGGAAAAGATGAGAAGTAATAGGTTAGCGTAGCATGAACATGTCATGCGGAGGGAAGAATGTCATGTGACGAGAAGAGTACTGGGTATGAATGTGAAGGGATATAAGGGGAAAGGAAGGCCAAAGAAAAGATGGATGGATTGTCTGAAAGATGACATGGATAAGAAAGGTGTGAGTATAAAAATGACGGCTGATAGGAGAGAATGGAAGAAAAATGCATGTTGTGCCGACCCTACCTAGAGTTCGATAAGGACAGGAAGAAGAGTTTGTGCCATTCACCACGATCTTACACATTACACCTTTTTCTAAATCTAAGTTTCTTTGTTTAGTCTCTTTACACATGCGCAAACACATGTTCATTACTCTCACTCATACACCTGCACCCGTATCTTCTTTTTTTAATCGGTTAAATAGAAATATCATCAACAATTCCTTACCAATCGAATGATTGGCAATCGGCCCCAAGTATACCTATATTTACGTTTTCTACGACGCGTGTAATCTGATAAGTCCCCTTCCTACTCGATAAGAGTCAGATCGTAAGTGCACTTGCGCTTGTTTGTTTGTTTTGTAAACATTCCATTTATGGGTCGATTCATTGAACCTTCGTGAAGTTGTTATCATTATACTAAGTTCTTAACTTATATATTTTCCAATTTCTTTGTAAATGTGGTGAAAGTAAAGAATGCCCATTATTTTTTGCTTTCTACGCTTACATACGGTAAGCCACAACAATAAACAAATTTCTTCGTTAACAATTGTACTTTACATTGCAGTCAAACAAAAACTTTATATTAATATGTACAGCGTCTGCAAAAATCAACAAAAATCCGTGGTAGTGACCCGTTTAGTTCATGAATATAGTCACGATCTGCGATGTTTGAAATAAATAATGTTAATAGTATATTGAAAAGTCATTTTATAATATTGAAGACTACGTGTTACGTAAAGATGGAAGGTAAAACGGCTTGGGTCTATATTCAGCACAAATTTGAATCAAAGTGTGTTCCATAGCATTTAAGTTTATTTGGAAATAGCAAAATGAACGAGCAGTAGCTCGTCCTAGCAGCAGTGGAGCTCCTTGTGAAAGAGTTCGTCTAGGGAAGTACTGTCACCTTACCTATATCTGCCGCCAAGCGGTAATGTTAGCATTACACATGGGACTTGTCAACTTGTGTCTCAAGGTGACGGGCACAGTGCCAGTGCCACTCAGATCTTTGGGATTTAAAGTTCTGAGTGGCACTGCAACTGTTATGGATAGGCGTGTAACTTATTACCATCAGGCGCACGACTCGTTCGTCCCGTCACTTGATACTAAAAAAAAGTTTAAAAAATTACGTTTTCAAGTGTAAATTTATTGTACCTATGGAATAAATGATTCTTTGACTTTGTTTATTTATAAAGTTTAACTGCCTCTGTGGCCGAACGGTTACCATGCCGGATTGCCACGCAGAGGTCCTAGGTTCGATTCCAGGGCCGGGAGAAATATTTGTATGACCTGCATTTATTTCTCTCGTGAGTTTGGGTGTAATTTGTGGTTGTCTATGTGTGTGTCCATGGCACCCGCGACACAGGGTTTCCCTAGTGCGGGGCTATGTTGAGTGTGTGCGTGAAAGTATCTTGCTCTTTTTTACGAATTACGCTGTTTAAGAATGAGCAGTAGAGTTTAATCTGTGTGACGATTTTAAGCGTAATTTGTTTAAACCTATGAAATAAAAATTATTTGTGCTTGATTTTATTGTAATTTAGTTAAGAAAGTGAGTTCTTATAATTTGATGCGTAACTGCGTATACAATAAAACAGTAATGTCCTTGTACCAGATAACCATAAGTAACAGTAATGCTCACAATACTGCTTGGCGGCAGAAATAGGTAAGGCGGCAGTACTTCCCCAGACGAATTCTCAACACCGACACCATCGTATGTGGTTCATCCTGTCGCACTAAGATTGCTTCGAAGGGATTGCTGTCGAGCTTTAAGACTACGTGTTCTATTCTATATTTTTAACCGATTTCAAGAAAAAGGAGGAAGTTCTCAATTCCAGTGCATTTTTCGTGTGTTTTATTTTTAGTTGTTTGTGAACCGATTCCGACGATTCTTTTTTCATTGGAAAGGGGGCACCTCAAAGGTAGTCGCTTTGAAATTTGAAGAAAATATTCCACCTCTAAGGGTGGCAAGTTAGGAGATGAATCCGGTTTATTGGATTTCAACTACTTTTCGTTAACCGATGTCAATAAAACTTGGCAAATAAATTTCATACCACAAACTAATGAGGTTTTGAATGGCAAACTGAGTTTATATTTTTTAACGCACACATTGATAGCCCCGCTCTACGGAAATCCTGTATCGCGGGTGCCATAGACACACATATAAACAACCACAAATTATACCCAAACTCACGAGAGAAATAAATGTAGGTCATATAAATATTTCTCCAGGCCCGTGAATCGAACCCGGGATCTCTGCATGGCAAACCAGCGTGGTAACCATTCAGCCACCGAGGCTGTTAATAATATTGTTGGAATGGTGTCGAAAAAAAAAATCGATATACGATTTGAAATATTTACAAGGTTTTGTTTATATTTTTGCATATTGTTCATGTGTGTATTGCAACTAAACGAGGAAGCGGCCGTGAAATTGCTAATAAAATGCGATACTTCCTTTGCAAATAGAATCAGGTGAAAGTGTAATGCGTCGGTTTGACTTGACAATGAACGAATTGCGTCATACGATAAGATATTTTAAGTTAAGGAAGTAAAAGTTGATGTTTATCTAAGGTGTCCGCAATTGGAACAAGACTGAGCAAGCGTGGTGGACTGTATAGGTGGATAGACTGTTCTTTAGGGACAATGCGTAGCCGGGTGAAGAACATTTTCTAATATACGGTGATATTGTATAATACATTATAATAGAAGATAATCCTGTAAATCGTGAACCAAATGAGAGGTAAGTTTTTATTGAATATAAATTCAACAAAAATCTAAATACAGTGAATAGCGACATCTCTAGCCGGGGCTGGTAGTTGTAAAGGTATCTAACTGGGTGACGAAATACTTTCATAGATTTTACTTTTCATAGATTTAACTGCCTTCGTGGCCGAACGGTTACCATGCCGGACTGCCACGCAGAGGTCCCTGGTTCGATTCCCGGGCCGGGAGAAATGTTTGTATGGCTTACATTTATTTCTCTCGTGAGTTTGGATGTAATTTGTGGTTGTCTATGTGTGTGTCCATGGCACCCGCGACACAGGGTTTCCCTAGTGCGGGGCTATGTTGAGTGTGTGCGTTATTTATTTATTTATTATTTATTTATTTATAGATTTCTCATACATGGCGCTACGGCTAAAAAGTCGTTGAAAACCAAATACAAAGATCACATAGCGGAATTCGTGAGGACCGCTGGTTCGTTTCGAGGCTTAGTTAGCATAGCATCTGGCACGGTTTGCTAGAAGACGTCAGTTCGAATACGGTCGGATCGAAGGAATTTTTTCTAAATTTTCCATCTTTGTGTTAATAATTATAACAAATGAGAGTTAGTTAAAAGAACTTAGTAATAGTAGAGCTCCTTGTGAACGAGTTAGTCCAGTGAAGTCCACTTTACCTATTTCTGCTGCCAAGGTAAGGGTCCTGTGACTTGTCACTTATATCTATGCATGACGGGCGCAGTGGCAGTGCCCCTCAGATCTTTGAGATTTAAAGCTCTACAACTGCTATGGCTATCATTAAAAAAACTTAGTTTAAATAAAGCTAGTTTTTTCCTCACATGACGAACCCTCCCCATTAAAGATAACAAATGGTATTTAACTAAAAAAAAACCTTAAAAATCTAGACCAAAATCAAGGAATTTGGGTCAACGAGTGTCTGGCAGGACATTAAAAGATTCGTGTTAGTCGTTAATATACAGAAATATGATTTATGGCATCATGACACGCGCTTTAGGGCACTTTATGGCCATGTCAAGGATTTCTAAAACGCTTTTCGATAATGTACTCAGAAAATGCATAAAGAAAATAAAATGCTACAAATAAGTAGGTAAGACGAAACTAATCGAAACCAAAAACGAATTTGCCAAGTTTTATTGCGATCGGTTACCGGAAAGTGCCCGACGCTGGATTCATCCCCACAAATTTCGATGGTACCAATATTGAGACCCTCTACCCTCTTTCCAATAAAAAAGAATCATCAAAATCGGCTCACAAAAGTAATCCTTTTTTGAAGACGGTTATAAAGATAAAGTAAGTAGTAGAACCTAAGAATGACATACACATACATAATATATCTGTTCAGGCATTAAAGAAAAGCTACTGTTAAACTACATGATATCCAACAAAAATAAAGATCATATTTTGATTGTTCCAAAAATTTAGTACTACCTATTTTCATTCAGAAACATGGATCACATCCTTACGTTACATCCTTTCAAAAAATAAATAACCACATTTTTTACGATGCGTGCGCTCGGTAATGAACGACAGGCCAGTCCACAGCAGTTGCGTATCACTTAGTGCTTAAATTACAAAGCTCTGAAGGACATAAGTGGACAAGTACCTTGAAATTATTGATTATCATCTTATCAGCCGGATGACGGTCGCTGCTGAACATAGGCCTCCCCCAAGTATTTCCAGACCAGCCGATCGGACGCGATTTGCATCCATCGATTACCCGCCGCCCTTACCAGGTCGTCCGTCCATTTAGTAGGGGGCCGCCCACTGAACGCCTTGCGGTTCGTGGTTTCCATTCAAGAACCTTTCTGCTCCAACGACCGTCAGTTCTACGAGTTATTTGTACTGCCTATTGCCACTTTAATTTGTTAATCCTTCGAGCTATGTCGGTGATTTTCGTTCTTCTACGGATCTCCTCATTTCTGATGAAATGAAATTAAATTTTATTAGCTTAAAACATGGTGTGAAAGATGGAACAATTGTTACAGAACACATGTTTTACCTGACTAGGCATGCAAAATGTTGCTTAAATTTAGTTTAATTTTAGCATTGTCATCGGACGTGTACAAGATGTGATTGGATCACGTAGAGAAATGCCGAGCATTGCTCGCTCCACATCTCATTGAGTGACTTTGAGTTTTTTTATGAGGCCCATTATAAGTGACCACGTCTCAGAGCCGTAAGTCATCGCTGGCAACACGTACTTCTTGAAGATTTTTGTCTTCAAGGACTGCGGTATTGCGGACGAGAAGACGTCCCGGAGCTTCTCGAAAGCTGCCCAACCGAGTCGGATTCCACGATTGACCTCTTTCCAGAAGCTGGCCCTGCCTAATTGGACGGTTTGTCCGAGGTAGACATACTCGTCAACAACTTCGAGAGTAGAGGTTCTCACTGTTCTAGGGGTGGGTACGACGTGGACATTCGACATAAGTTTCGTCATTTTTAGACCCACCTGCTGGGAAACTGTATTGAGGTCACCGAGCATGGTGCCAAGCTCTTCCAACGATTCTCGATATCGTCAGCAAATCGAATGTGAATGATGTACTCGCCATTGATGTTGATGCCGAGTCCATTCCAGTGCAGTAACTTGAAAGCATCTTCCAATGCATTGGTGAAAAGTTTCGGAGAAACGACGTCTCTCTGTCGCAATCCTCTTGGATAGACCTTGTGCACTGGTCCTGGAGTCGAACTGACATAGTGGCGTTTCTGTACAAACACTTCAACACTTCGATATATCGACAGTCAAAGTGGCACCGTTGTAGAGACTGTAGCACTGCCCAAATCTCGATCGAATCAAAGGCTTTCTCATAGTCTACAAACGCTAAACATAATGGCAGGTTATACTCCTCGGTCTTCTGTATATAGTCTGCCGCAGCGTGTGGATGTGGTCTATGGTACTGAAGCCCTTTCGAAAATCGGCTTGTTCGGGGGCGCTAGGTGTCATCGAATCTGCGCGCGAGACGGTTCGTGATGACTCGTGAAAACAGTTTATAAACGTGGCTTACAAGCGAGATGGGCCTGTAATTCTTCAATAGGGTGTTATCTCCCTTTTTCAAGAAGAGTATCACCACGCTTCTATTCCACGCTTCTTTAATTTAAGTAATTATTGATATTACAGGTCATTTCTGAAATAGGTAAGGTAAGGTTGTCGTTGACAAACATACGAAGTATATAAGTCAACGACATTTAAAAAAAACTTCTGTAAAAATGCCCAAAGAAAGACAAAGAACTTATTTATATAACTGCAAACTATAATTATACAAACAGACTAACTATAGGTATCGGAAGAGATTTTTATGAATGAAGTTTTGTTTACGTAATCGTCTTTGAATTACACTCCGCCACACAAGCTTGTAGAATCTGTCTTTTTTTTTCAAAATGGTTTGAACTTTACGTAAATGATGTAACGTACAATTTTAAACAAAGTATTTTAAAATAATATCTCATTATACGGAGTAAGAAAATTGTATATCATATTAATGTTATATAGGTATATAAAGAGGAAATAAATATTTTTCATAGTGTCGTTCATTGTAAAAGTAAATAATCTCCCTGTAAGTAAATTTGAAATATTGAATTGAATTGAAATAACGATCTTTTTGAAGATAATGAGTAAGACAAACATACAAGTTCTTTTAATTTGTAATTCAGTGGTTTTAGTTTTCATTGTTTAATACAAATCGAAGATAAAATAATTTGTTTATAATGAAAGATATGATGAAATGTGATACCCTTTAGAAAAAAATAATGAAGTTACACCACTTTTACAATATTAATCGAAGAATGTTTTTTTACTTTCTACGGCTTATTTCAAGATAATTTATTTAAAATTGTAAATTACGTCTTTTGTAGAGAACCACGCCTGATCTCTAATTAGGGAATTCCCTGTACTATGAATACCAGATCAATTCACCCCCAGGCGCTACCCAGAACACCAAGACCAAAACCAATTTTGAAAATCTAATTTACCAAATTGGTCCTACCGGGAATCGACCCGGGACATCCTCATCCAGAGCCGACCGTGCAAACCGTTAGGCCACCGAGGTATATATGTATATATATGTTTTGCTTTTATTTATTAATTGTAATTTGTTTGGCGATTTGTATAGCTAAAATGTGGTTCGCTGGAGCTATCTTCTTCTTCCTGTTATCCCACGCTAGGTCAGCGCAACATGTATTTTTCTTCCACTCTCCCCTATCAGCCGTCATTTCCATACTCACACTGTTCTGTAGTTATCTACAGAAAGAATATTTAAAACCTTGCATACAATTTTTGACGGAAAAAAATGGTGTCATTTAATATTTTATGCCCTATGTTGTGACTAAAACAATTTATTCTACAAAAACGACACTCCACATCAACTACTACATCTACGAGTGTCGCAAAAGGAAGATTGTGTACTAAGCTATTAAAGTTTTACAAAGATTTAAAAGCACATATCGATAAAATAATTAGATTTGTTTCAGATTTTTTTGCGTAATGTTTTATTACAACAAACTAATTAGATCAGTTTAGCACACCAGTTTGTCGTAATAAAACATGGAAAGAAAAGATCGTAAAGAAATCAACGTACACAAAAAGCTCTATGTTGTTATTTAATGGAATTATAGTTCTTATCGGTTAGGTTTAGTGATTTAAAAATACATATTTATTTTAAATATTTCCAAACAGTAAAATGATAACTGAAGTGACTTACTCAATAATTTTATTTATTTATTGTACTAACGTTTATTGACGGTATTAACGTTTCTATCTGTGTACTTAACATCTTTCTGTGTAATGCAAAAATTGCTCTAATACGTATAGACGTGGTCGAAACTACTATTATCACTATGTGATTGATTTGTTTATATCATGTTAAGTAGTCA
This sequence comes from Hyposmocoma kahamanoa, assembly GCF_003589595.1. NCBI lineage: Eukaryota > Metazoa > Arthropoda > Insecta > Lepidoptera > Cosmopterigidae > Hyposmocoma > Hyposmocoma kahamanoa. The sequence continues at coordinate 2,515,929 of NW_020655294.1, forward strand.
TTTAATTGGTTTTACTAGTAATATTTAATAACCATTACTTTGAGATTCTAAGGAACAGTATGATTGATTTGATAGTAAATGTGAAGCGGCCATGTGATTTTTTGATAATAATTTGTTTAGACCATGTCATTGGTTTGATAGTAATTTGAAAGGACCATTTATCACTGGTTTGATATCAATTTAAAAAACTATTTGTCATTGGTTTGATAGTAATATGTACAGACCATGTGATTGATTTAAAAGCAATTTGAAAAAAAGAACCATGTGATTAGTTAAAAGTAATTTGAAAAAACCGTGTGATTGTTTGATAGTAATTCAAATGACCATGTGATTCATTTGATAATAATTTGTAGCGACCATAATGTGATTGATATAAAAGTAATTTAAAGGATCTGGTGATTGGTTACTTAGAGAATGGAAGCAACCATGACAATTTAGTTCTTTAAGTCATTTGAATTAGGGGTATCTAAAGGTTACTGCATAAATCCGCTGAGTGTTACATTTATTCTGGCATCGTGTACGAAGACATGCACGCGGGCAGGATAGACCAGTTTAAGTGTCAATAATTTAGAAGTACATTTATATAATCAAACTGTGAAGTAGCAATTGAAATTAAGTAGTAAGCACGGGGTAGGTGTCGAGTAGCAGCATTCGACTGTTTTACGATTGAGTTAAGATCTTATTTTAGATATTCTTAATTTGTTACATATCCTGTGTCATTGTTGATTAAATCGATAATGATTAGGAAAGTAATTTTTATTACACGTGTAATACAACTTTCTTTGTTTTGTTGTCTTACCTTGTGTTTATTAACATCCGAGTCTAGAGTAAATTTAAATATTTATGCTAAGAAAATAAAAACTTTTTCTAACTTACCTATCATCGGCATAACATTTCTCAACACAGCCAATAATCAATAACAATAATAACACATTCATTTTATAACTTAAAATCACAAATAATATTCGGATAAATAAAAACTAATTAAAAATATCACGAAAAATATTTTCAAGCACTTGTAACTTTTGTTATTCTTGATTTTCGATTTGATTTTAGTCTGTGGTCCGCGCTTAAAAAGTATTGTTCATTTTTGGCGGGAAGGTTTGACGTTTGAACGGACGACGCGCGAACGGTAGACTCCATGGGGCTTTGAAATGTAACTGAGTTATATACGAGAGCGTTTCGCTACGACATTATTTAGTCGGCCATTTTAAGCTGACCTATGTGAGTTCAACGAGTGGAGGAAGCGGAAGAAAAGCAAGCATGCTCGTGAGGATCTTTAAATTCTCCTTATTGGGACAAGTGGATTACAATTTACGTACGTAGTGATGTTTTTTTTGGAGAAATCTCAATAATATTACTGATAATGGATGTAAGTTACAACTTTGTTGAAAATAAATTATTTACATCACTACGCAACTCGATTATAATTGTGTTAAAGTAAACGTGTTCTGAAAAAGAGACATTAATTTTACGTATGCTCAGTTGGGGATTCAGGAAATTGTTTTGGAAAAATTTTGAGAATCACCGTAGTTTAGGATTCCTTTCCTATGTTTTCATTCAATACTAGATTTCTAATTTTATTTCTGAAAACTTAAATTCTTG